>NC_087352.1:33412288-33712288 GCF_030014295.1 Loxodonta africana
TGGGGGTAGATTTCGGTGGGGGTGGGGCGCTGTTTGGCTTTTGTATTTTGGTAACTCACAGGTGAGTGGAAAACAAGAGATTTTTTTTAATTATTACTATTAAAGTATCTTTAATAAACATTTAAAGCTAGACTTGGTTCATCACAGAAAAAAGTAGGAAATATTTAACTTGTCCCGCTCTGAAAAGCGAACTGATTATCTGGTCAGTGCACACAATCGGGGAGAAAATCGACGCCACGGAACTGCGGGTCTTTCTAGCGGGGTTACAAAATGCAGCACTGCAACGTCTCCAATTCAATTAAGTCCGTTGGCATCACCATCTAGAAGTTTAAAATGTTTGTGTGCTTTGGGAATTTGGCTCGCTAACTTCCAATATGTGCTTTCTCTCCCAGTGGGGAACCATTAACAGCCTTGTAGTTTTTTTAGAGGCTACTTAAAACATTAGCGGAAAAACAAGAGATCTAGGCCAAAATAAATAAAATGGCTTAGTTCGCGCAACTTGCATGGGACAGACAAGGGCAGCCGGCACTGCGAGACCGGCCGGGACCGAGGGCCCGGGCCTAGGGGGAAGGAGCCCTGGGGCGCGCCCAGCCCACGTTGGGACCGCGGGCTCCCGGCACCACCCGGCCCGGGGCGCTCCGCCCGGCCGTGCCCTGCCGCCCCGGCCGCGCTCGGGGTTGATTCGTACCACCTTGCAAGGAAGTGCGCGCTTCGCACGGGAAGGGGAGGTGCCTGCGCTGGCCGCCGAGACCGCGCCGCTGCGGGCCGGGCTGCGGGGCCGAGGGCTGCCTGCGCTGGAGCGTCGGGCGCCGAGCGGGGTCCCCTCGGGCCCCCCCGCCGCCGCCTTGGAGGAGTCAAATCCGGCTTTTGGACACGGCGAGGGTGGGGATATCCGGTGCCTGTGCGGCGCCGGGAGGAAGGAGGAGGGCGGAGAGGCTCCCGGCCAGTCTGCGCCGAGCAGATTCAAAACAAAACACAGAGATTAAAGGAGCAGCGGCGGCGCGGCGGCCGGGATGCGGGGGCCGGGGGAGGGGCCGCCCCGCCCCGCCGCCGGAGCCCGCCCCGCTCCCCGCGGCCCGGCTGAGCTAGCGGGCGCCAAACGGGCAATGCGTGCGCTGCGGACCATCGTGGACATGTCGTACGCCCAACACTTCCTGGACTTCAAGGGCTCTGCCATCCCCCGCGCCATGCAGAAGCTGGTGGTAACCCGGCTGAGCCCCAACTTCCGCGAGGCGGTCACCCTGCGCCGGGACTGCGCGGTGCCGCTCCCAGGGGACGGAGACCTCCTCGTCCGGAACCGGTGAGCCCCGCGCCCCGCCCCAGGCCCGCGCTGGGTCTGTGCCGCCTCGGCTGCCCGCGGGAAGTTCGCCCGCCGCCATCTGGCGAGCGCGATTGCAGGTTCCTGTTGCGATGGTGCAGAGCGGTGGAGCCGAGCGGCCTCCTCACTGAAGCTTATTTTAATTTGGGATTCCCCTCCCCTCCCCCAGCCCACCTCCTCCCCCTCCCGCCCGAAATAAAACTGCCGCGACCCAGAAGGGAGGCTCCCCTCATGGCCCTTCCGCACCCACGGCCACCGCGCGCAACTACGCTTTGGGGAAGCAAGAGCCGCCCGGACGCACACAGCTCCATTTAGGGAAAACGCTGGCTCAGCGAAGACTCGGGGCAGCCGGGGCGGTGCCTACTGCCCCTCCAGGTGGGCGGCCGCCGCGCAGTGGCGGTGCCTGTAGTTGGATGTGTTCAAGTGCACCTCGCCGGTGTCGTCTGCGTGTTGTCAGTGCTGGGTGACTGTTGTCTGTCACCTAAAGGAAATCGACAGCGCGCGGCGCGTGTCCCGGGCAGCTGGGCCGCGGTGGGGGGATTGCCTGCAGGTTTTGCAGGCACCCTGCGACCTCCGGGTCGTTGCCCTGTCCTGACTGTCCTTCCTCCCGCCCCCACCTCGGAAGTATGCATGTGACTCAGTTTTAGTAGCTGGGGAAGCAACAGGAAAGAGAGGGCCCTGGCGCCGGCCTGAGCGGTCCTCCCTGCCACGTTCCGAGGTCCACGTTCCGAGGTCCCCGGACCTCCTCCCCTCATCGCCAGACTTCCAGGCTAGGGCTCCTCCTGTCCCTTAGAAAGAGCAGTGCTCGCCCGTCCGCTGAGTCAGATCCGAATGGTTAAGGCTTTGCATGTCTTAGGTCGAATATTAATGAAGAAAGGAATAAATTGAGAATGTAACTATGTTGTAAACTGTGTGTCAGCAAGTCCTGCAAGTCCATTTTGAAGGTCAAAATGTGCCCTGCCAAAAGAGCTTCAGGCAACGTTTACTCGACAGGCCCCCTTTTAGATTCTTAACAACCGTCCCCACACGATTTAGGGATTCTGATTATTATATAAAACTTTGGAAACCTGTTGGGGGTGTAATGATTGAGCTGAGAGAGGACGGAGTGGAGGGGGGAGTGCTTTTTTTCTCTGGAAAGTTTGCATGGCTGCGGAGAACTCCATTATATGCCGAGACCCAAAGGCTGTAAGAGAAGAACACCCTCGCTCTTCCAGGTTACAAAGAAGGGCTTCTGTGTTCGTTCACGTACAAAACGCAGTCGAGGTTTGCCAGAAGTGGCGGTGAGACCCAAATGAAAAACCTCCAGACAAACTTACATGGGCAAAAGTTTTTACCTTTTCTCTTTCTAATTAAGAATACCATTGACTGAACGTGAACACACAACCGCTTGAATAAAATCCCTTTTATGAGGGAGCGGGGGCGACAGAGAGGGAACAAGCAGGGGAAGGTGTGAAATTAGAGAATTACTAGCCCACAGTGGGTGTACCTGCCTGGTGGAACCGCTCCCGCCCACAGCGCGCTCCCCGGGCCTCTCTACCTGCGAATGTTCATCACCTCCTTGGGTAGCTTTCCCTTCTGTGCTCCTCACCCTTCTTGCCTTTGGTCGCCCTCCGCCCCTTCCTGCCTCCTTCCCAAAGGGCTGCTCCCAGCGACTAAGGGGCCGAGGCTCGCTGTGGGCCCTGGGCCACCAGAGTTGGTCCAAAGGCGCAAGCAACGTAGATGCCTGAATTCCATATTCAGGGCGCAGGAGCGCCGGCTCCCCAGTTTGGTTTGCTTTAGGATCCATGCCTCTTTTTCCTCTCCACGCGGGCCAGGAATCCCTTTAATATAAACAGTGTTCATTTAACAACTTAACCTCTAACTTCTGTTACTTCTACCTTGAAATCTGCAACAGGAGGAGAGAATGGCCAGTTCTCTGTGTGTTAGAAGGAGGACTGTCTCTCCCTTCCTCTATGCTACTGGAAAATCTTCTCCTACCTCCAAACTGTATGCAGACCTTGATCCTTGCAAATAAGTGTCCACGGAAGTGGCATTTTACCAAAAAGAATAGAGGCTTAATCACTGCAGGTTAGTTCATTTAATCTAGACCACATCACCCCTGAATGGTGTTAATTGCATTGAAATTTTATGTGCACATTCCTCATTTTTATGGTAAAACCTGCTTCGGAATGAGTGAATTAAGCCCCAATTCACTTGTTTGGAAAGTGTTTGGAGGGTTTCATTGTACTCCATCTGACTTTTTCTTTCAGTGAAACATTTGCACGTCTTATTTCATCATAACAGGAAATACAAAGTTTTAATTCACAGGGAGGGAAATGTTTTTTAAGCTGGACATTGATTGTGGCGACTAAAGTGTACCATTTAAGAAAGGTATGAGAAGGGGGTTCTAAAAGCCCTGTTGCACAGTAATGCGTGTCCCTTTACCCGGGTCCTACCTTACTGTTTTCTGCTGCGGAGGACAACTTCCTGGAGATCTCCCACTCCATGCCCAGCCCTCAGAAAAGGAAAAGAAAGGGAGAAAGAGACCCTCAGTTTAAGTCCGTTTACGCGCCATTTTCAGCTTTTTTTGTAAGAGGGTGGCAGGTCATTTCGTTTCCAAAATCTCTCTAACGACTTTTTGCTGAAGTGTTAAGATAATGGCGCAAAGAGTTTGTAGGAATGGCAGAGGGGGGAGGGGAGGGCTTTTTGATGAACGGTTTGTTGCTCTCGGGCGGGCAACAATAATTCTGCTGATTCTCGGGGCCAGGATTTTTTTTTTTTTTTTTAAGGAAGGTCTGGTTTGGACGACATTGTTTCCTCTTCCAGTATTGAAGCCTTTTGCTCTGGACCTGAGCCTTCGTCTTTGGTTTTTGTTCAAAGGACAGCCTTTCCCTCCCCTCTGCAGGATTGCCCTGTTTTCACAATAAACATGACGAAGGGCCTCAGCACTTTTTAGTATAAATAAACCCAGAGACTTTGGAAGGGTATATATTTGGGAAAAGCCCGCAGCGGCCTCATTCTTTTTCCTGGGGTTCCTGAGTTGTAGCTTTTAAGTGGATCCTCCTGTCGGATTGCTAGAATCCTGCGCTCATTAAAAGCACGCATTTTAAATTAAAGCGGTGTGGGGGACCTCGAATTTGCAAACACTAGTGTGTCATCCCTTTTTCTCCTTCTGCATGCTTTCCTGCCCCCTGCTCCCCACCGGGTACCCCTTCCCTTTGCGCTCGCTGCTCTTGAACTTGTTTCTGGTGAAGTGGAAGGCGCGGGGCTCCGGACCTCGCGCGGCTTCTTCCCAAAGCCCAGGTAAGGACAGAGGCGCGCCCCGGGCCCGGGTCCCCTCCAGCCGCTGAGGCCGTGCTTCGTAACCGGTGGGGACTTGGGGGGGAGGGTGACGGGGGGCCCTCCACGAGGGGCCAGGCAATCCGGGAGAGAGCGAGGTACACAGAGCAGAGCCGCCGCGGTCAGTGCCGAAGCAGGAGCCTCATTCACGGAAGACCAGGCCATTGAAAAGATGGTGTGGGGGGGGGGGGGGGCTGCGTGCGAGAAAATGGGGTAGGAAGCCAAAGTAGTGATCCAGCCGCTGCAGGCTGCGGACCACTCAGCCCAGCGCGCGCGGGGCTCCCGGGAACTTAGATGTCCTGGGCGGGAGCTCGGTAGCAGCGAGGGGACGCAGGGCGGGCGGCAGGGACCTGCCCACCAGGAGTACGAGGTCATGGTCTTGGCCCCTCCGCCCACGCCGCTTCCGGCCCTCCGAGGAGGACGGGACAAGTCAAGCAGCCGGTGGGGACCCACACACTTCCGAGGGGACCTTCCTAGGAGCGCTGGCGCCTTCAAGCAGTCCGAGCGCGGCGAGGGGAGCGGCAGGGATGAGGCAGGAACCGGCCGAACAGAACGCGCGGGGACCGGCAGGGACAGCGTGGTGGACCCTGCAGTCTTCGTCACGCTGCTCGAGTGCTGGCTAGTGCTGGGACTGAGATGGTTGTGTTGGGTTTTTAAACCAACAGTGGAGAGTCCAGCCGCTGCCTCCAGCTCCCAGCTGAGCCACTCCGCCGCTGCCCACACTTGGCCTTCGCCCTTCCCGGTGTGCGCCAGCTCTCTGCCCTTCTGGGGCGCACTCCCTGCTCTGACTCGCCCCTGCTTCCTCGGAAGTGGAGACCCACAGCCGGGTTGCAGGACACGGGACACTCGCCCTTTTCCCCTGCGGAGCTTTCAAGTTCAGCCCCCAGAGGTGGGGAGGCCCCGAGGGGCTGCCGCCGCCAAGGGCTGTCTGCCACCAGAGCTCAAGGCAGGGTCCCCCAGCCAGGAACTGGTGCTCCAGCTCAGACTGCTGAGCCACTGGCTGGGGGGAGGGGGGGGCGCGGAGAGCTGAAAGAGCCAGAGGGAGGGGAAAGATGCAAGGGTTAACCCTGGTGAAGGGACCGAGAGAAAGAAGTGGTGGCCGAGCTCTCCTCCCACCTCCAAAACCACAGCCTGCCATCACTTCCACTCCCTAGTCAGCCTTTCCTGGGGTCTGCTTCACACTGGATCTTAGGGGTACCCATAAAGCCTCCAGCTAGGCTGCCTCCACCCCCCCTGTGAAGTCTGGAGGAATCTGGCCTTTTTCTTAATAGCACAGGCCTGGAGAAGGATATAAACTCAAGGGAAGATGGCTGGGTTTCCCTTTTCTAAAAATAGGACATAGGCATCTCTTGGTATTAACATGCCAAAGGAGAAACCAGCAGAAATCATTTAGACCCCTTGGAATCATTTGTGGATATGGAATTCTGGGGCATATGATTGAGGCTGTAGTCTCTGACTTCTGGAAGCAGCTAGACCTGGCCAGAAGAATTTGTTTCCTGCTTTCTTATTTCTCCAGCATACAGAGACCTTTCCACATTGTAGATATCTGGGGAATCACCGTAACGGAGCGTGTATAAGTGCTGAGTGTGATCTATATTGCTGTGATAGTGTGTCCTTCTTGCACAGAACACTTGTGGTTTATAAGCTTTTATTAAGTTAAATTAAAAGCGAATGCGTTTAAAATGTTCTTACTAAGTTTTCCTCATGCCACTAGGTTACAGGTGGAAGTGACATTCTTACGGTCTCCGTTATATGTCTAAACCACCTCCTGACATCCTTAGCAGATGACTTTTTTCCTTATGTGTTAGGATATTTTTGTTATGGGGTATACGGAGATGAGAGAAAGCTGGTGAAAATACTGGCCTCGCAATTAAACTGGATATCTGGATACCAAAATGAAAATAATCATCTGGTATTGATCAAGCTCTGTCTCGGCTTCTTGTTGGGGAAAAATAAAGTGACAGTTTGCTTTCCTTTTCATCTGAAAAAGGACTGTAAAATGTTGAATGTTCTCTCAAAGTCTATATGCCTTTATGAGACAGTTTTTTTGTTAAATTAATCAAAATGCGTATTTTCACACCAGACAGAGTTACATCAGAAAGAAAACGTCCTGCAGCCACACACCACTGTTTTAAACAGCCCCTGCAGGACCATGGAACAACCCATGACCTTGTACTTTCCATCCATCTTTAATAGTATCCTTGTCATTACTATTATTATCTGAAGTGTTAAATTGTGGCCAGAATCGATACAAGTCTACCTCTTTGAATATATTTTATCCCTGGATTGTTTGTAACATCTTTGTTAAGAGACCAGTTAATTTCCAACCCACGCCCTAGTGAAGTTTGTATGTAAGTAAAGGCTTACTGAATTCCTGACTTTTTTTTGCTTATTTTTCCTTTTGAAGAAAAAAAAGGGGGGGGGGAATAAATGACACATGAAGTAAACAACCTGAGATTTAAAGCGATACAAAATTATTCCTAAACCGATGAAACAATACAGTGTACTGAAACAATATGCCAAAACTCTGGTTGAAAATCATTGTTGAACTAATACTTGCTTAGTTTCTTTTTTCAGTTGAACAGCCGGACTCATTTTCTGGAATTCTGTCAGAATGTATAGCTAGCTTAGCAACCCTTCGACAGTAACTGGAATTAAAGGGATTTTTCTAAGTGGAACATCAAGGCCCTGGCAAGGGAAAAATCTTAATGCATTTCTGTTTGTTTTCTCCTAGATTTGTTGGTGTTAACGCATCGGACATCAACCATTCCGCTGGTCGATATGGCCCTTCCCTTAAGGTCCCCTTCGATGCAGGTTTTGAAGGCATCGGTGAGGTGGTAGCCTTAGGCCTTTCTGCTAGTGCCAGGTACACAGTTGGCCAAGCTGTGGCTTACATGGCACCTGGCTCTTTTGCTGAATATACAGTTGTGTCTGCCAATGTTGCAACTCCAGTGCCCTCTGTGAAACCCGAGTACCTTGCCCTGCTGGTAAGTGGCACTACTGCATACCTCAGCCTGGAGGAGCTTGGAGAGTTGTCAGAAGGAAAGAAAGTTTTGGTGACAGCTGCAGCTGGGGGGACAGGCCAGTTTGCTGTGCAGCTTTCAAAGAGAGCGAAATGCCACGTAATTGGAACCTGCTCTTCTGATGAAAAGTCTGCTTTCCTGAAGTCTCTTGGCTGTGATCGCCCCATCAACTATAAAACGGAGAATGTGGGTGCTGTCCTTAAGCGGGAGTACCCCGAAGGTGTGGATGTGGTCTTCGAGTCTGTGGGGGGGGCCCTGTTTGACTTGGCAGTGAATGCACTGGCCACCAAAGGGCGCTTGATTTTAATTGGGTTTATCTCTGGCTACCAAACTCCTACTGGCCTTTCTCCTGTGAAAGCGGGAACATTGCCAGCCAAACTGTTAAGAAAATCTGCCAGCATCCAGGGTTTCTTCCTGAACCATTACCTTTCTAAATATCAGGCAGCCATAGACCACTTGCTCAAGATGTACGAACGTGGAGAACTGGTGTGTGAGGTGGACCTTGGAGCGCTGTCTCCAGGGGGCAAGTTTACTGGCTTGGAGTCTGTATTCCGTGCTGTAGATCATATGTACATGGGGAAAAACACTGGGAAAATTGTTGTTGAATTACCTCATGCTGTCAACAGTAAGCTGTAAAAACAGAACAATGATATAAATCAAAAGAGAACAAAAATGGGCACTTGACGCCTCGGAGTTGCTAAAAACCAATGTATTTTTAGTTGGTGATGGGTGTAATATTTCTTAAAACAAAAGTAAGGTGTTAATGATTCAGTTTCTCTTTTTTTTTTTTTTTTTTTTGCCTCTCAGAAAAAAAAAATGTGCTAATAAAATTTGCTCGGATGGCTAAGAGGTAAAATGTGCACATTTGATTGTTTAGTCATGGGCAGTCTCATTCCAGCTTTTATTGTCCCAGGGACTCAGTTAATTCCTGATGGAAGCACTGATCATGTCAGTATGATTTTAAAACTGGTCTTGAGAATAGTTCATAAATTCTTTGCTTTGGGATAGTGTGGTCTTACACTTACCAGTAGTTCATACATGAGAGATATAGCAAGTCAGCTGTATATTTTCAGAATCCATGTTATCAGCAAGTCACCCCTATTCTATAAATCATCAGCCAACTGTCTCAATAGAAATTTGGGAGAATCCCCCCCAGATTTGACTTTGCAAAGTTATTTGAAAAAATGGTTGGGTGAATACCAAAAACCCATTGCTGTCAAGTCGATTCCGACTCGTAGCAACCCAATAGCCAGAAGTATTTAAAGACATATCTAGTGTTTGATGGCTTTTATCCACACCCGTCCTGCTGAGGTATATGTAGAAACAAAAATTTTCCTCTCCCCTTAAAATTAAAAAGCAAAGCTGCGTTGAAAATGTATATACACACAGCAAGCAGGTTTTCAAAGGGGAACTACAGAGCAGGAAAGGGAAGGGCTTGTACTGCATCTGCACTGTGGTCCCGCATGGACCACACCAGGGAAGCACTCTGTGGGCATCACAGCAGGCCTGGGTGCCGGAAACAGGAAATGTCAGATAGCACCTTTGCAGTGGGGACTGAGTGATCCAAAACAGCAGTGCATCCGCTCAGCAGTAGAGGCTTTCGGAGGTGGAAGATGCACTTCGTGTCTGGTCACAGAAACCAAGGTAGCTGTCACTGATCCTGATTCCCGTTTCCTGTCTCCAGATACCATCTCATGTCATCACTGACCACATGTGGTAAGAGACAAGACAGGCCTGCTCTGCTGAGCCACGTCTGGGGTGGATCTGTGTGCCTTTAACCGCCAGTGCACCGGAGAAGGCCTCAGATGCCAGGGCTGAGCTGGTGATCCCATAGTGCCTTTCTAGTGTCATGAAAGGCTCCACGTGATTATTTCCTCAAGTCCTGGCTTTCCCAGTATGGACGGTGTTTAGAAATCTCAACGTAATTGAAGGTGCTCCAGGAAAGTTTGGGACCACATTTAGTTTTTCCTCCCTTTCCTGGGAGGAGCCAGAAAATTCTGCTGCTGAAGAGCTTTTAGTATCTGTTTTACAAGATTTACTCATTTTCAGGTACCTAATGTAGCTGCTAGCATGCATGCACAACAATACAATTTATATGGTAAATGAAACCAAATAATGGCTTTACTGAATGTTATGGCTGCACTGGAGGGCAATGTCACGGTAAATAGCTGCCAAATTATGGCTCATGCTGAAGTGTCACAACTGCACTAAAGACAAATAGCACTAGAGGCTACTGCCACTGTGACGCTCCTGAGTTATGAAGAGGAGTCGCTGCCCGATGGGAGGCTCTTTGTGTCCTCATTATAGCAAAGGGTTACTGGTGCAGCGTACGCAGAGAGCACGCTCGGCCAATGTGGGGCTCAGTTATTAATCTGTCCCTTTCAGACCTCACAGCTGTAGCAAAACGGAAAGAGACTTTGCCTGGCTTCTCTCTCTACAAACAAACAAAGGGGGAGAAAACAGGTTTTATGAATGTAACCACGCACGGGAAATGACTGGTAATGGAAAAATGTCGTAATAAAATAATCTAATCAAAGGGTATTATTAAATCCAACATGGTCTATGTCTGAAAGGCGTCGTTGCTTCTCATGCAGATAGATGTGTGAAATCTAGGCGAGGGTGCACTCTCTCCCCCAGTAAAGACTCAAGCGGTAAGGACATTACCAACTAAATTGCTTCTTCCAACCTGAAGTGAGTCCCGGTTTCTTTCATTTTAATGGGAGGGTAATAAAGATGAAAGACCAACATTTAAAAGAATGGATCCCTTAAGCTACAGACTAGAAATGTGTTATATTTTGAGGGAATATGCTGCATTCAGCTACGTTAAAAAAAAAAAAAAAAATCAAACAGCCAGGTTTAAAATAAAATCTAATCTGAAAACCTGATGTTCTTTTTCCCCAAACTCAGAAACTAGATTGCATGCTGTTTTCATTTATTCTTAGAAAACAAGCATGAAAGATTCCGCCCATTCAGATAATGCCAAAAATATGTTTAAACCCTTTTTTTTTTTTTTTTATCCTTTTGAAAAATGATTTGTAAATTGCAGGTCATAGTTCAGCATCAGTTTCACTCTTCAGGGATTACTGCTCAGGCCGGCCGCTAATGGGAGGTGAAGTGGTGTGAGGGCCTCCACACCTTTCTATTGAACTGTGTTACATACCCCAACAAGGACCATCCATAATTTAGGGCTATTGTCAGTCTTTGTTTTAGAGAAGTGGCCCGGGCTGTGCAATCACGGTGGATAAATTATTTCTCCGCTCTCAGCGTGGCCTTCTCTACACGCCAGCCGTAAGGTCACTGGCAGGGCACTGAGGACGGGCTGGTTCTTGGAAGCCTGCAGAGAAATGAAGGCGTCCCAACTATTACTTACAATTAGGTTGTGACTTCTAAACGTAAAATACGATTCCTTCACATGCAAAAAATAACCCACTAAGCAAATGTCACTTAGGGTCCCTTTGATGATGACTACTGCTGTTGGCTGATTTCAGCATTTAAAAAAAAAAAAGAAAACCAGGGAGCAGTTTGCACACAAAACATAGAAGTTCCACACAGTATGTCCTATAAATTATTACTGTATAATTTTATCTGAATAAAGTTTCTTAGGAGTACTATTGAGCATCTATAAATGGTCATTAGTGTTACAGTCGGTATTTATCTCATGCAAAGTGCAGTGACAAGTAGCTTCTTATTAAAATGAAAATCCTGCGTTATGTACTTGAGGAACATTCTGGCTAATAAGGATGTCATGTCCTCAGCACAACACAGATCTTCTTTTTGTGTTCCCAACCACAAGATGCTGGGAACTCGACAAATGATATCATTTAAGACAGATGCCTGCCTTAGGGACCTGTTTTTTTGTTTGTTTTTTTTTTTTTTTTTTTGGCTTCCTGTTTCTGGCTTTTATTTGGATCACAGTTATAACGGCCACCCGACTTGTACCTGGGTAATGTTTTAACCCCTTCATAGAGTTCTCAATTAGCATGACTTTACTACATTGGATTTTCCTTTAAAACAGGGCAAGGGGATTCTCAGCACTGAAAATAGCTTTCTTGATCACGTTATCACAGGTACATGTAGGATAGATAGAATATTTTAAATGTATATGAAAACAAAGGAGTGATGGGAAATTTTCAGAATAAATATGATTTAAAAAAAAAAGACCAAGCATGATCAACTTTGGATAGCAATTTCCTAAGGGGTACACAATGAGTTTCCTGAATGCAACTCAGTTGCAAAATGGCCTGATGTGATGAATTCGTAATTACTGTTCTCTATACTTCCCAGTCTCTTGACTTAGTAGATATTTTATTCTCTGTTATTTATAGTACTTATTGTTTAGCAACAAAACGTTTATTTATGCAAATGTCATTAATTTCTTTGTTTTTGGAAGTGTTTTTGTTTTTTTTTTTTGGAAAGTTAAGTTTCTGTAACTAGTTTCCCAGTTACAGCCCAGAATTAAATATTTAGGACAAGATGTCAGAAGTCAAAATGCAAACTCTGGGATATCGGTACTGCCTCAAGATGCGGTCGTCTTAAACTTCGAATTCTATTTTTACTAGACCTTTGGCAGAGTGTTATCTCAATTCGTAAAAGGAGGAATGTTGGATACGAGACTCTTACTTCCGTTACCATGGGAAAGGTATGGAACATCAGCCAGAAAAAAAGCTATTCAGAATATATATTTTTACCAACATGCCTCAATCCAAGTAATTTGTGGTAGTAGAGAGTCGTATTCAAAGAAAGCCAAACAAGGAGCATATCTCAGTTCTGTAGACTTGAATCTTCAGAGTGATTCCTTCACTAACCAGTTGCCATCAAGTCGACTCTGACTCATGACAGCCCCACATGTGTCAGAGGAGAACTAAGCTCCATAGGGTTTTCAGCGGCTGATTTTTTGGAAGTAGATCCCTAGGCGTTTCTTCTGAGGTGCTGCTGGGTAGACTTGAACCTCCAACCTCTTGGTTAGCAGCCAAGTGCTTAACTGTTTATGCCACCTGCGGATGTCTGATTGTTTCACTAGGTCTGTGTAACTGGGGGAGCCCTGGTGATACAGTGGTTAGGTGCTCGGCTGCCAAGCAAAAGTCAACAGTTAGAACCCACCAGCCACTCCTCGGTAAGAAGATGCGGCAGTCCACTGCTGTAAACATTTACAGCCTCAGAAACCCTGTGGGGCAATTCTATTCGCCCTACAGAGTCACTGTAAGTGGAAATCTACAGCAACGTGTTTAGTTCTTAGGGGGTGTAACTGGGATATGACAGCCAACTGATAGCGGGTGCATGTAAGTGCCCCTAGAACGGAAACTTCTCTGGATCCACGATTTGTCCGTTGTGGTTCTCCCCTTCAATACTCACTCACAGGCCCCAGCACACTCAGGAATGTGGTGTGGAGCCTCTAAGGAGTGGAGTCTGCCATGAAGCACAGTTTGGGGAAACCAATATGTACCCCATATGTGCCAGGAGGAACTGAGCCAAAAGCAGAGTGATCTGAACTGCCCCCCAAAGTAAACGCTTCCCTCGAAGGGCACTCTCTTACAGTGTCTTTCTGCCAACATGAAATTAAAATAATAATGAAAACACACCCCGCTGACTAGTGGTAGCATCCAATAAGAAAGATGAATTTGTTCAGAAATCGAAGTTCAGAAAAACGTTCCATGAAATTGTCAGCGGCAGCGGTGGGTGGTCCTCTCCCCGTGAAGAGCTGAGCATCTCTGAGGATGCCTCGAAAGGCGCAGGGTCCGTGGAAGGTGAGGAGTAGGTAGCAGGTGTCCTGTTCAGAAGTGCAGCTCACCTTGTGGTGCTCTGCATGCAGAAACCACAAAGATCCATGCCTGCCCCCTTGGCGTTGTTGGCAAGTGGAAACTTTTAGAACTGGAAGGAGCCTGCGTCCTAAACATGTCACTCTCCAGCCCCCAGAAACGAGAGGACTCATTTGCCCTTCAAACGGTAAATGTGGGACTGATGAGATGAGATGATTCTGTCCGTTTTATACATGAGGAAACCGAGACCCAGGAAGAACTTCAGAGTCCACCGGACTCTCAAATGAGGCAAGAAGACAGGCAGGTTCTTCCCAGTGCTTGAGGCCATCTCGTGTCCCCTCTAAAATTTGCTAGTGCCCTTCAGCATCTGGCTGATTGAAAGTGTCACTGCATAAAAACCAGCCTTTGCTACGGATCTTTGAGGAATAGATGATGACCAACACAGTAGGTAGAAGTATCATGGTCTGACAAAGTGCATTCAAGTGTTTGATCAGCAGAAATTCTGATGCAAGATCACTTGATTCTGCGTCGTCTACATAGCACACGTCTTTGGAAAATGGAATTGATGGCCGCGTACCCACTATTTAAGGAGCGCTGGTGATGGCAATGGGTTTTTTTTTTTTTTGGGGGGGTGGGTGGTGCAACAGTTAAGTACTTTGCTGCTAACCGACAGGATGGCGGTTCAAACCCACCCAGGGCTTTGCGGGAGAAAGATCTAGAGATCTGCTCTCATAAGTATTACAGCCTAGGAAACCCTATGGGGCAGTTCTACTCTGTCACATGGGGTCACTATGAGTCAGAATTGACTCAACGGCACCCAACAACAACATCACCACACACAATTTAGCTTTAATGCTACAAGGAAGGGCTGGTCTCCTCTCAGTGCATTCTTTTATATCAAATAAAAATCTCAGATAAGGAAAATCTCTATGATCAGGTGCAAAGTGCTTTGTTTTGTTGTGTTTTTTTTTACCTAGAATGATTTCACCTACTTAAGCCTGTAGAAAGCTGATAATGTTTAACCATCATAATCTTCACCTTTATAGCCAGATAGCATTGACTTTGCTGTTCCACCTGCGACTGAATTCTGCTTCCTACAAACACACCACCAAAAAATACTAAATATACCATGGACTGCCAGAAGAACGAACAGGTCTCTCTGTCCTGGAAGAAGTACAGCCAGACTGCTCCTTAAAAGCAAGGATGGCAAGACTTCATCTCATGTACTTTGGACATGTTATCAGGAGGGACCAGTCCCTGGAGAAGGGTGTCATGCTTGGTAAAGTAGAGGGTCAGTGAAAGAGGAGGACACTCTGTGAAATGGATGACACAATGGCTACAACAATAGGCTCCAGCATAGCAATGGTTGTGAGGATGGCACAGGGCCAGGCAATGTGTTGTTCTGTTGTACACACAGTCGCTATGAGTCAGCACTGACCCAACACCAGGTAACAACGACAGACACAACAGTGCAGGTGAATAGATTCATGCACAGGTAACAGCAGGTGCTTTAGGGTAAAGGGGATGTGTATGGGGAGAGCCAGGAGTGGGCCCCACATTTCATCCTCACCCACATGCGGCCAGATCCTTGTTCTCCATACAAATGGCAGGTCCTCATGAAGGCTCAAAAACAAGCCCTTCAAAGCCACATGACATTGAACATTCATGTCTTTCTCCATCAGCTCTGTCTTCCTTTCCCTGGAACTCATGCATAACAAGCGTAAACTTTCAACTTTACATGAACGAATCCTTTCCCAGTAGGGACAGCTTCTTTTAACACTGAAAAACCACTTCACAGGGAACAGCAACAATGTCAAAGGCAATCACGTTTTGTAGAAAACCTCATTTCTCACAGGGGGACTGCTAGCGATAGCGTTCCCTCACTGTGTTGTTGGAATTTACATTTGGAAATTGGATCGTCTCCTTGAGGGTTGTTACAGTAACTTTTGGAGAATTACTTACATCCAGGCATGTCAGGGTAGATAGAAGGCGGCCCATGGGAGGAAGCTTTTTAAAGACTACTTCTCCAGAAGCAGTGAAATGAAAATTGCTATCACTATTGTTATTTAAAAACACCAGTTAAAAGTTTTACACGCACATTTTATAGCATCTTGGAACTTATTTACACACTGGATGCATCTGAATACATCACTATCTTTCGAGTCCCTGGGGAGGGGGGGATGTGAAAGTGAACATGCGTGGCTGCTAACTTAAAGGTTGGAGGCTAGAGTCCCACCCAGAGCCACCTAGGAAGAAAGGCCTGGCAACCTACTTCCAAACTATCTTCACCTCTTCACTATTAAATAGAGATGAAGGACTCCTATTTGAAAGGTGGGAAAAGTGAGGCACACAAAGATGACTTGTCCAGGGTCAAGGTGTCACCACTGCACAGAGACGTGGACTTTCGTCAGAACAGGCTGTTTCATCTAAACAGCATGCTTCTTAAACTTTCCTGCACATTCGAATCACTTGTTTAATGCAGATTCTCATTCTACTGGTCCAGACCGAGGCCTGAGGCTCTGCGTTTCCCAGGTGATGCTGCTGCTGCTGCTGATGCGGGGACCACATACTCAGTAGCAAGTCCCTGGATTGCATGCCCCTGCCTGCCGAGATTCCCCTCACCAAATGCTGCTTGTGATGCAGCTGGGTAGGAACTGCAGAAACACAAGCTGGATATGACCTTTTATAATCACATTTTAAACTTTCCATTCTGAAACTCGGCTGTGACACCCACCCATGGTGTCTGCTATCAGACTGCTTTGGTGCCAACTCTTTCCATGCAGTTCCGAAGGGGCCGAATGGAAGCCCAGGAGGTAGCAGGAGCAGCCTGGAGCTGCTGAGCAAAATTAACCTACCTCAAAGTTCACTGGAGCCCTGGTGACACAGTGGTTAGGAGCTCAGCTGCTAACCACAAGATCAGCAGTTCAAATCCACCAGCCGCTCCTTGGAAACCCTACAGGGCAGTTCTACTCTGTCATATAGCATCGCTATGAGTCAGGATAGACTGGAAAGCAACGGATTTTTTTTTTTTTTCACAGTTCATTACCGTTTTAAATAAAGGTGGCTCATGCCTTCCCAGAGCCATGCTTCCTTCTGTTTACAGACACATTCTTTGTCATGGCAGAATTCTCTCCCCATCCAAATGTCACCAACTAAACCTGAGTCCTCCTACAGGGGTGCTAAGGGAACACCAGCACTTCTTTGTTGGGTCTCCTGCCACACAGCTTACGCACGTCCTTAGCTGATATTTTACAATTATCCTGACAGAAGGGGACACATCTGATTTATATCACCTTTGGGTCAGGTCACTTGGAACAAGCAACATGGCAACACAGTAGCCTTTATTTAAAGATGGGCCCGTGGAAATTATAGTAATTTAAAAGGCTGTGGCCTTGATAAGGGAAATGTTATAATCCTTAAAACTGTTTCTTAATATACCACGGTAGTAATCAGAATAAATGCTCTCTGGAAGGAAAAATCTTATATGGAGAGGAAGCTAACTGAGTTGTAGATAAGATCAAATTGTAGGACTTTACAAATAGCACTGGGCTACAGGGCAAGACCACAACCCATCCACAACCCATCTGTCAGTTTGTCATACTGCAATGACGTGTGTGTTGCTATGGTGCTGGAAGCTATGCCATGAGTATTTCTCATACAAACAGGGTCACCCATGGTGGACAGGTTTCAGTGGAGCTTCGAGGTTAAGACAGACTAGGAAGAAAGGCCTGGTGATTTGAAAATTAACCAATGAAAACCCTATGGATAAGAACAGAACACTGCCTGATCCAGTGCTGGAAGATGAGTCCCTAGGTTGGAAGTCACTCAAAATACACAGCAGCCACAACAATGGACTCAAGCATACCAACAATCATGAAGATGGTACAGGACAGGGCAGCATTTCGTTCTGTTGTACATGGGGTTGCCATAACAGCAACCAACAACAACAACAAGGGGGTGAGAAACCAGTGTTCACTTTGGAGCCCTCAGTGATGAGCTGTGTGGGATTGGGCAAATAGCTTCCCTGAACTCCAGGGCCCTTGTCCTTCATACTCAGTACTGTGATTATAGCACTCTCTTACTGGGGTTGCAGAGCCAAGTCCGAATTTTCCTTTTCCGCAGTCAGTACCCCCACAGAAGAGTGCAGGGGCTGCCTGAGGAGGGCCTGAGACAGCCTCCAAAAGAACATTGGTATCTTTTCCAAGAAGGAGTCCAAGGAGGAGTTTGAACAGGTAGGTTAGGAACTAACCAACTCCCTTCGAATGTGTACCCACAGAGAGGAGGGAAGACTGGAGGGAAGCAAAACTGGGGCTAGGAGTCAGGAAGGTGATGGCTGATGGCCTCAGAAAAATTGGGCGCTGCAGGGAGGACAGGAGCCAGAGGTTGGTGCAGCGGGAAGTAGACCACTCTCAAAAAGTCAGGCTGCGGGCTACCATTAACTGAACATTTTGATCAAAGATTCTATAGATGAATCCCAATCAAAAGGGGGAAAAATGTACAACAGAATTTCGAATTCTTATGAACATCAGACTTTCTGGAGCCATGGAGGCTGGATGAACCCCTGAAACTATTACCCTGAGAAAATCTTTAAACCTTAAACCAAAAATATTCCCTGAAGTCTTAAAACCAAACAGTAGTTTAGCTTAACTATTAAAAAATCTCTACCTTGAGCATTAAGCTCTTCTAGGATCTATATGAGATCAAGGAAACCCTGGTGGTGTAGTGGTTAAGTGCTATACCTGCTAACCAAAAGGTCGGCAGTTTGAATCCACCAGGTGCTCCTTGGAAACTACGGAGCAGTTCTACTCTGTCCTAAGAGTCGCTATGAGTCAGAATCGACTCAACAGCAGTGCGTTTGGGTTTTTTTTTTTTTTATGGTATCAGTGACAAAAGCAACTCAGAAGATTAGATAGGAAACTTAGGGGGCAGTGAGTTTATGTTAATGGAGAAGAACAACTCACAAAAGGAGAGTGAGAATGCTTTCACAACCCGAAGAATGTAATCTATGTCACTGAATTGTACATGGAGAAACGGTTGAATTGAAGTATATTTCGCCATGTATATTCTCAACAACAACAAAATTTTTTTAAAAGCCAGACTGAACTAAGGACAGGAACATTGGCATCTTTTCTGAAGGTCAACTTCCCAGGGCCTTGTAGACCCCCAAGTAGGAAACTGAAAAATTTGGGGGTATCCAGGTTTCCAGGGGGTACCTCTTCTTTGACCAGTGAGATTTAAAAAATACGTTGCTAAAATGTGGTAAGGAGTCCCTGGGTGGTACAAATGGTGAATGCATTCAGCTGCTAACCTAAAGGTCGGAGGTTCAAGTCTACCCAGAGGTGCCTCAGGAGAAAGGCCTAGAAATCTACTTTTGAAAAATCAGCCACTGAAAACCCTACTCTGACACACGTGGGGTCGCCATGAGTCTGAGTTGGTTCCAGTCCCACCTGGGCAAAGTAGTTACTCTCCCTCAGCTCCGTAGCACTTTGTTCACATCTCATGTTTAGCAGTTAGCACCATAATGCCCTATGATCTATCCTTTTACATCTTGGTCTCCCCCGATAGACTATGGGGTCCTTGAAGGTAGGGCTGGTCCTACTGAATCACTGGTCCTCCAGGACTTTGCCTGTGGGCTAGAACACAGTTGTTGGATTCTGACGCATAGCACCCCAGCAGAAACTGCCCCATGGGGCATCCTAGCCTGAAGTCTTTACGGGAGCAGATCACCTGGTCTTACTCCCACGGAGCCCCTGGTGGGTTCAAACCTTTGACCTTTCAGTTAGCAGCCGAGCGCTTAACCATTGCTCCACCATGGCTCTTAGAACACAGTACTTGCTGATATTTAAATCAAAACTTAAGATCAAATCAACAAATCCCCTACCAGTGCCTCCCAAGTCTACTTCTGCAGGATTCCATGGGAGGCCCTGGCCGGTTGCAAAGGAGACCTCAGAAAGCTATGATCTTTGTAACCTCTTGCAATAGCCTTGGGCAAATAAGGCAAGCTCTCTGTGCCTGAGACTGCTCATCTGGAAAGTAGGGTGAGCAAATCTGCCTGTTGGTGCAACAAATAAGTACTTACTCTTCATAGGTTTTTAATGTTCTGTTGACATTGATCCAGTGTGCTGACGTAGCACTCCCCAAAATACAGCCCCCCAAGGCTGAGCTTCTTCCAAAGTCTCCATGATACCTACCACTTGGGCATGAGGACTTGGGGTCTGTGTGTGATTCTGATACCCACACATCAAAGACAGACATCACTGAACTGAAGAAGGTCCCAATAAGTGCCTGGCACATAGTAGGCACCCTCAATACATTACTGAATGAATGAGTGAACGAATGAATGAAAACCAAATCATTAGACAAATAAGGACAGTCATTTAAGCAAGGAACCCTGGTGGTGCAACAGTTAAGCGCTCAGCTGCTCACTGAAAGGTTGGCAGTTTGAACCCACTCGGCAGCTCCATGGGAGAAAGACACGGCGATCTGCATCTGTAAAGATTAAACTCCTTGCTGCTGAGTCACTTCCAACTCCCAGCGACCCTACAGGACAGAGTAGAACTGCCCCACAGGGTTTTCAAGGCTGTCATTTTTATGCAAGCAGGCTGCCACAACTTTCTCCCACAGAGCAGCTGGTGGGTTCAAACCGCTAAACTTTCAGTTAGCTGAGCACTTAATCACTGTGCCACCAAGGTTCTCTGTAAAGATTACAGCCTTGAAAACCCTATGGGGCAGTTCTGCTCTGTCACATGGGATCACTGTGAGTTGAAATTGACTCGACGGCACCTAATATCAACATTATCATTTAAGGATAAACTAAAAAGAATTTCATTCTTCTGGTAAGTGTCTTCAGGATTCTGAGCACCACGCTTGCCTGCTGGTTTAGGACCCTGTTCCACCTGGAGAAGGTGCGCTCAGAAAAGCCCTGGCTACATGATAAAACTAGCACACAAGTGCTTGGAAGTCAGAGACCTGAGCTCTGTCCCAACTCTTCCACCAATTAGCACCACAACTTTGGGAACCACTCTTAACCTACATGAGGCTCACCTTTTTCCTTTCTCTCTCTCTCTCTCTCTCACATCATCATCATCATCATCATAAAGCAGGAAGAATAGTAACACTTACTGTGGATAAGATCTGATGAACTATGGAAACTACCTATTATCGTGTCCAGCCTATCTTAGTTACCTAGTGCTGCTATAACAAAATATACCACTAGTGGGTGGCTTTACAGAACAAAAACTTGTTGTCTCACAGTTTTGGAGACTAGAAGTCCAATTCAGGGCACCAGCTCTAGGAGAGGACCCTTCCTTGTTTCTACTTCCTTTAGGGACAGAAACTAGCAAGTTACTAGGAACACCTCACCAGTGTTCTGGGGCATAGCCCAGTCCAGTCCCTGAGTGCTGAGAGGGGTGTCTGCCTGGCCATCTACTGCTTGTAAGAATCTCTTTTAAGTTTTAAAAAGCAAACATGACACTTTGATGACTAGGGTGCACATTACCCAAGCCATGGTCTTTTCAGTGACCTCATAATGCATGTGAAAGCTGGACAATGAAAAAGAAAAGTGATGCATTCTAACTTTGGTGTTGGTGAAGAATACCATGGACTGCCTGAAGATGGACTGATACGACAGCCACAACAATGGGCTCCAAGATACCAATGACCATGAAGATGGCACAGGAACAGGCAATGTTTTGTTCTGTCACATGTAAGGTTGCCATGAGTCAGAGTTGACTTGACGACAGCCAACAACAACAACTGCTTAAAACTGAGCCAATGACACATGACACCAAGTGAATGTTTTTGATGGTGACCATAAAAACACTTAATTTACAACATTCCCAATAGTTATTTTAACTCTGAAAGTTTCTGTTTATACAGAATACAGAGATTAAAGTTCAAAAATGAATTTACACTTGATTGCTTTCCTAAATTAAATCACCAGAAGATTTAGGACTAACTCCTTCTTGATGAATGGCTTGTTTTTCAATCATTTTATGGCAAAAGGGAATTGTTTTCTAATTTTCTTTGAAAGGAGCCCTGGTGGTGCAATGGTTAAGAGCTCAGCTGCTAACGGAAAGGTTGGCAGGTTCAAACCAAACAGCAGTGCCATGGGAGAAAGACCTGGTGATCCTCATCTGTAAAGATTAAAAATTTTTTTTAATTATTTTATTTTTTTTACGGTCAAGAAAACCCTATGGGGTAGTTCTTTCTGTCACGTGGGGTTGCTGAGTCAGAATCAACGGTATCTAACAACAACAACAATGTTCTTTGAGGACGGTGAGGAGTTTCCCACTCTACAAAATTTACAGTCACTTGGCTTAACATAACGAGCCCTAGTGGTGCAATGGTTAAGCTCTAGGCTGCTAACTAAAAGGTCAATGGTTCAAATGCACCAGCCTGCTCCTCAAAGATGTGGCACTCTGCTCCCATAAAGATCACAGTCTAGGAAACCCTGTGGATCAGTTCTTCTCCGTCCTATAGGGTCCCTATGAGTCAGAATCGACTCAGCAGCAATGGGTTTGGTGGGCTTTTTTTTGTTTTTTGTTTTTGAGGGGGGCAGTTAATATAGTAATTTTTCCCCCTGTACTCTCTGCTTTTGCATTTCCCCCAATGGTGTGACAGAGTGCTACTTACTGAGAATTGTGACCAGAGAATTGTAGACTTTAAGGTCTGAAAAGGACAATAGAGATGGTACAGTCCAACTTCCTCATTTTGTAGGGGAGAAATTGAGGCCAGGAAAGGTATGATGACTTGACCAAGAACACACAGCTCCGCAGCTAGGCCTGAGCCTTGGACTGGTGGCTCATCTCCCTCACTTCTACACCACCCCCAACACATTTCTTGCACAACGTAAAGCACTTCCAAATGCTTTCTGAGAAGATCTGGAGCCTACTTTTCTAAAGCATCTAACTCTAAGGTAATTGACCTGTTCTATTAGTGGCAGAATGTCTGTGATAATATTTGGTGGAAAACTCCCTAATTTACAAGTCTGCAGCCACGTCAAAGGATACCAGTCCCACTGCATTTAAATGTCCACTCACATTCTCACTGTACAGGGGTCTTTACGATCACGTGGGGTACTACAAACAGCCGCGGGTCTCCCTGATCCGAGGTGTCTCCCTGATCCGAGGTGTCTCCCTGATCCGAGGTGTCTCCCCTTGGAGACGTGCATGGTGGATGCCACCACCTGAAATGGGAACCAAAGGGCCAGAAGCCAGTGTGATATCTGCATCGCTGGCCAACACAAAACAGCACACACATGACCACCCTAGCCACTTGTACACAAGTCTTTGTCCCTCCCAGGGAAGACGGGTCCACAGTGGATCAGTGGAAAACGCCCTGGTAAGTGCAAGAAGGAGAGAGTGTGCAGCCACCAGAGCCTGGCAGGGCCGGGAGAGGACACGGCAAATGGTAGGAAAGAGCTTCCGTGTACACACCTGCTGCCCCACTTAGGCTCAGCCTTGTCACTGTGTTTAAATAGGATCCCTAGGGGTAGAGGCAAGTTGAAGGGGACTCCAGCAAACTCAGACTGCCATGAGAACCGGGCCGCATGATCAGCCAGTGGAGAGGCATGATCAAGACACCTGGAAGGGCCTCCTTCATATGTTCATGCCAGTGCTGGCCCTCTGTGGCTGGGGATGTCACAGGGCCAGCCAGAGCCCAGTCTTCACATCTTACTGGCGATGGGGAATGTGAACACACTCTCACGGGGAGAAAGGATGGCCTGAACTGAGGAGGCCATGGTAGGAGCAGCCTGAAGTGTGGCTGAAAGTCCCCACTTTCTCAAGAAAGACGAGATGAGAGAAGATGCAGGATAGTCATCCTGCGTCCTCCCAGGTGGGCTTTCTCTCAAGTGCCTGGACTGGAGAAGTGCAGACTTAGGGGCAGACTGGCCCCAGCACTGGAAGCCCATGTGCAAATAGCTCCTCCCCTCACTCACCTGATGAGGGAGGCTATGTCCTCAGGCGTTGCCCTCTGGGGTCCATGCTGCTGCCACTGTCTTCTGTCAATGCCCACCCATGACAGCCCGTCCACACCTTCCTCTGCAAGACAGGGCGTCATCCTAGCATCTTGGTCAGACAATCCAGCAGCATCACTAAGTGTTCACTTATAATCAGGCTGGAGGTCACTCAGATGCAGACCCTGTCCACTCAGTGAGGACAGGACATGGGACGGGGGAGTTTGGATACACTGTCCTACTCCAGGGTTGGGGCCTGGGATGGAGAACTCTGCAGCAGCCTTGAGGGGACCAGGCCCAATGTGAGGGAAGAGGCGGAAGACGGCTGGGCTGACAGTCCCGGGAAGACAGATAGGGCCTGTTACACAGGTAGGCAGGGCTTAGTATTGGCACCCTGTCACTCTAACATGTCTAAGTCAGTGAGCTTAATTGTTCCTTGTCCTTTCAAGATGACTCTCCACCACTAGTCTCATTATTGCACACGTGTTTATTTCTCATTCCCAGGGCCTCCTGTGGCCAGCGCAGTCAGGTGGGGAGGATGGCAGATTCGCCAGCCGCTCTTTGTCCCCTGCCCACCACCAGTCTAGAGCCCCAGGGCACTGGGCAGTCAGAGGCCCTGGTTCTGGGCCATATCTGAACCTGCTGGAGAAATGGGAGTGGATCCTGCTGCCCAACAGCCAGGTCCCAGCCACACACAGAACAGCAGCCGTCCACCCATCATCACAGGTGTAGGAAGTCTCCCACCCGAGTAAGGCTCTGCTGCAGCTGTGTGCGAGGGATGAGGTGCTGACAAGGTCCTGCCCCAGGACCCCATGCTTCACAGGGAGGACCAGACGCCAGGGGAGGCCGGCCATGGAGGGGAGAAACCAGCATCAGGAATGCCGCCTGAGTCCCAGCTTTGTGCTCAGCCCTTGATACGCTCTGCAATTAAATCCTCAATACATCGTTCTCTAGACCAGCACTTTCCAGTAGAAGTATCATGTGAGCTGCAAATGTAATTTTACATTTTCAAGTAGCCATATTAAAAGAAAACAGGTGAGAACAGACACATGTGTAGAGACCAAAGTTTATTAGTCTCTACCGGTGGTGGGAGGGGGAGTCTCCGTGGAGGAAGCATTGAGCTTCTGTTGATGGTGATAGAAAATCTGGCAACAGATACTGGTGAGGGTTACACAACACTATGAACGTAACTGGTGTTACTGTATTGTACACGTGAAAGACGTTGAATAGCCTTGTGTTCTATATATATTTACAACAGTTAAAAAAAAAAAAAAGGTGAATTTTCCCAATAGCTTTTAACACAATCACCCAAACCAAAACCAAACCCAGTGCTGTCGAGTCGATTCCGACTCATAGTGACCCTATAGGACAGAGTAGAACTGCCCCGTAGAGTTTCCAAGGAGCGCCTGGCGGATTCAAACTGCCGACACTTTGGTTCATAGCTGTAGCACTTAACCACTACGCCACCAGGGTTTCCTTTTAACACCATATATTCAAAATATTGTCATTTCAACTTGTGCTCAATATTAAAAAAAAAAAAGATGGATGACATTTTTTGCTTTCCTTTTTTCAAAGTAGTTTGGATAAGCTGTGTTTCTAGTGCTCAGCAGCATGTGGCCCATGGCTGCCATGTTGGACAGTGTAGGCTACAAGATCAGTGCTGGAGAGGATGCCCTTTGTCAGGGTCAATCATAATAACATCTAGTACATCTCACTCTTCATGTGCCATGTGCAGACACAGCTGTTCCATGTAATAACTCCTTTAACCCACATTAACAACCCCATGAGGTAGACTCTGTTGTTACCATCACTCTCCTGTGCAGACAAGGGAGCTGAGGCACAGAGTGCTAAGCTAGTAAATAAGACAGTTGGTGGGGCCAAGGCCATCTCACTTCAGGATCCGCAGCTCGCCCAGCAGGCCAGGTGCTCGATAAATACTTGTAGGATACGTGACTCAGGAAGATGCTTTTATTTCCATTTACTGATGATACTGAGGCTCAGAGAAGGTAGATGACTTTCCTAATATCACACAGCTAGAAACTGTCAGTCATTGTTGAGCCAGGTCTGTTAGGCTCAGAGTGGCAGGAAAGTTCCAGAGGGCGTGGAAGAGGAAGGATGGGTTGTTCCTGAGGAGCTCCAAGAAGCTGGGGCGTTTGAGCTGAAGTTTGCACTCCTGGAGCTAGGGAAGATGTCTCTACTGAGGAGGCTGGAATGAACAGAGGACCATTGAAAGGAGAAGAGCTTCAGTCCCTTCAGCTAGATGCAGGGAGGTAGAGTCGGGGAGAAGGATACACAGCAGTGGGGACAAACTCCAGAGAGAACTTCAAGAGTGGTGGGAGGGGTCAAGGGGTTCCTGAAGGAAGATGGCGACCGCCTCCTGCTCTGTAGGCAAGCTCCTCCTGCCATCTCCGGGCCACCTCAGCTGGACCACAGAAAAGGGAAGCTAGCCCTCCTCCAAGGGGTTCCCTTCTCCACTCCTGGAAACTGCTACCCACCACTCACACCCAGGCTCAACCACTGGGAAAAGGCCCTCAGGAAGAGAACCAAAAAAAAAAAAAAAAAAAAAAAAACACCAAACCCAGTGTTGTCAAGTTGATTCCAACTCATAGTGACCCTACAGGACAGAGTAGAACTGCCCCATAGAGTTTCAAGGAGGGCCTGGCGGATTCGAACTGCCGACCCTTTGGTTAGCAGCCATAGCACTTAACCACTACACCACCAGGGTTTGAGAGCTGACAGAAGCCACTGACCCCCCTCCCTTTCAAAGTCCCATCACCAACTAGGAAAGAAAAGGTTCTGCCCTGCTAAAAGAATTTGAGGTTCCAGGCAGAACTCTCCTCATATCCTAGGGCTACTGCTCCCCAGGCTTCTGGTCCTGGGTGTGGTCTGGGAGGAGCTGAGGTGACTGTGGGTGAATTTCTGCCATGCATATAGGGGGTAACACTATCGAGCCCACAAGACACCCTAGTAGACCGCTTGACTATGACCTCTGGGTTGGGGGGAGGGAGCTACTCAACCAAGTAGAAGGAAGGCTGGATGGGATGTCCTCCACCTCCTATTCCCTCTCCCTTTCCTTCTCTGTCTCTCCCCTCCCTCTCTTCATGTAATTTAGCAAAAGATTTAAATCAGGAAAAGCTCATTCCCTACCCATCCCCTGCAATTTAGCTCCTGGGTTCAAAATCTGTTAAAATATTTACCAGTCCTAGGATTTCAGATCTTTCCATTTTGTTACTCTTACGAAAGAGAAACTGTAGGTACATGTTCTGTTTATTTAAAAAAAAATCGTGTAAAATGGCATGCTAGTTCTCTTTGCAAATGAGAACATCTATACTTTTTGGTTGCACAACTCTCCTGGTACATTATTTATTGCAAAGGGAAATTATTGTGCTGATAAGAAAATAGTGTCACTTAAAAATTAGGTGGTTCCCAATCAACTTATGACAGTAATTGCTGCAATGTCCTCTTTGATTTAGATATAGTAATATCAATGTAATTGCCACTGGGAAAAAATTATAATGGCTGTTAATGATAACTAACACATAAATGGCAATGAACAGGAACATGTATTTTATATCAAATTCAACCATAGAGCAGCCCTAAGAAACCAGTGCGGCACCAATCCCTCAAGGAAATTAGCCCCCCCACCCCCGCTCTGCCCATGTAAATGAGGGGGTGGGTGATTACAGGGGAGTGAAGGGATGTCCCAGCCTCCCCAGGCTCCATGGCGGAAGAGCCTCCAGGTACAGTGGTAGGGCAGCTCCAAGAGAAGTCAATGGACCAGAACTGCTGGGCTTACTTCTGCCGCAGTGCTGGGCATGGGGCCACCCCAAATGCTCACCTGGAGATAGTTCAGGGTGACTCTGCTTATTCCTTAACCCATTCAACTCTCACTCATTGAGCACCAACTGTGTACCAATCACTCTACTAAACTGAACATGCAACAGCTACACAGCATGATCTCTGTCCCATAAGCTGTAACCTCTAGGTAAGCAAGAACTGTATTGGTTCTGTTACCTTCTGTATCCCCATGCTCAGCACAAGCCTGTACCCAACAGGAAGCCAAGAAATATTTGTAGAATGAAGGAGCTCACCATGAAGTAGATGAGTCGGACAAGGCAGCCAGCTCTTGGTGTCCAGGGAAGGGAGAGTGTTGGTAGACCCAGGGGCTGCAGGAAAGTGGTCCCAGCCTGCGTGCATCACCAACAGATCTACTGATGGCAACAGTTTTCCAATGAGATGAGGAAAGATGGTTTTCCACTAAGATTATGAATTATCTGAACGACATTTTAGTTTATTCACTGACCTATTTAACTTGTTAGCACCCATGGTCACTGGGAAAAGAGGAAGGAAATGAAACTCTAGGCAGGAGACAGTGTTGGTAAAATGACAGGGTCAAGGGAGGAATGCACTGGATCACAGTCAAGATCTGGGGCTGGACACTAGTCAAGACTCTGACCAGCTCCCTGGACATGAGTAGGTCATGTAACCTCTACAATGGCAACAAGAGGGGTGGACTGCATGGGTGGTTCTCAGAATGTGGTATGGGTCACACTTTTCTATGGAGGTAGCTGAACATCTTCATTCTCAGGACCCACTAGAGAGATTCTAAGTCTGTAGATCTGGAGAGATTTGGGAGGCCTGACTGTCCATTTATGAACCTCCATGGGAAATTCTGATACTAATAACTATAATTTCTTTACTATTGGAGAAGGTACTATACTAACTGCTTTACTCATATCTCATTTTAGTCCCAAAACGAACATTTTAGGTAGTTACTAATATTTATTCCATTTTATAGAAGTTGGTAAGCATCAAGAAGCTGAGTAACCAAATTCTTGTGAAAAGACCAGACTTAATGGTCTGACTGAAACTAGAGGGACCCCAGAGGCCATGGTCTCTGGACCTTCTGTTAGCCTAAGACTGGAACTATTCCCAAAGCCAACTCTTCAGACAGGGATTGGACTGGACTATAAGACAGAAAATAATACTGGTGAGGAGTGAGCTTCTTGGCTCAAGTAGATACATAAGACTGTGTGGGCAGCTCCTATCTGGAGGCGAGATGAGAAGGCAAAGGGGACAGGAGCTGGCTGAATGGACATAGGAATACAGGGTACAGAGGAGGAGTGTCCTGTCTCATTAGGGGGAGAGCAGCTAGGAATACATAGCAAGGTGTATATAAGTTTTTATATGAGACTGACTTGATTTATAAACTTTCACTTAAAGCACAATAGAAAAAAAAAAAAGCTGAGTAACTTGGCCACAGTTAGTAAGCGATGAAGCCCAGTTTGGAGCTTGGCAGTCTGACCTCAAGCCCGCACTTCTACCCAATACTATATTCATATATGTTTTGGTGAGTTTGCATTTAAGAACCATTGGCCTGGATTATCTAGAAGGTCCCGTTCAACTTAATAACCTATGGATACAGGTGAAACTTGATGGGAAATAAGAGGCACGGGAATTTCCGTAGCACAGGGCAAACCCAAGGGTCCACTTGGGGCATAGTAGTTGGAAGCCCTGGCACCAAGAGGCCATTTGGAGGCACAAGGAAATGAGGCAGGTGGGACTTCTGTTTCTGATAATATAGGTATGGGCACCAACTCCCCAACTGTCAACAACTAAAACGGTTAGATACAAAATTTTTTTGTCTTAAAATCATCAAGAGCTGACAAACTGGTAAGGGATTATTGGGCCAAAGTGTATGCGGAACTGGAAACACAGAGGTAAGTGGAACATTGAAGCCACTTCTACTTTGAAGGAATGTGGCAGGAATGGAATACCTGAGCCTCTGTTTCCACAGCTTTGTAGGATGCCCTGGGAATGAAGGCAAAGTCCAGGCCACCCAAAGGGAGAAGGCTTGGTGCTGAGATAGAGGAAAAAATAATAATAAGTCCCTGGTAACTGTAACCACAAGCCAACCTTTGGGTTTGAACCTCAAATTCATATTATCTGATTGAAAAACACCTCAAACCCACGAATTCAGTGTCAAGTGGACCCCACTGATAGTATGTCCAAGGCCCCTGCATGAAGCAAACAAATTCTCTCTGAAGGAATACATCTTCATCTTTAACTTCAAAGAATTCCCACAAGGGAAATGAGCAGATCATAATTAGGAATACTTAATCATATAAAGAAATAACATATCATGAGCCAGAACCAGCAGAAATAAACAAAGCAAAAACTAGAGACAAAAACAGGCAAAGACTTTAGGAATTAATAGCTCCAGATTATAAAGTAACAATGCTTACTGAATTTAAAGAGGTAAAGTTCAAGAAAAATATTAAAATGACCTTGAGTATTTGAAGAACTGGATATAATTTTAGGAAGTAAAAAAACATACAATAACTGAAATTAACAATTCAATTAATGATTTTCATTGCTATAGCTGAAGAAATAATTCATGAATTGGAATACAGATGGGAAGAAATTTTCCAAAATATATCAGAGGCTCAAAGAGACAGAAAAGAAAATATAAAAGAAAGGTTTTAGAAGATAAGAAGGACAGAGTGAGAAGACATAACTTAACTCTAACCATTTTCATAAAACCAAAAAAACCAAACCCAGTCCTGTCAAGTCCATTCCAACTCACAGCGACCCTATAGGACAGAGGAGCACTGCCCCATAGAGTTTCCGAGGAGCGCCTGGCAGATTTGAACTGCCGACCCTTTGGTTAGCAGCCGTAGTACTTAACCACTATGCCACCAGGGTTTAGGAGAGGAGAAAGTGAATGTGAGAGAGGCAATATTTGAAGAAATAATTGCTGAGAGTTTTTCAGAATTGATGAAAAGCAATAATTAAAGGCTTCAGGAAGACCAATGATTACCAAGTAGGATAAAAACAAAGAAATTCACACCCAAACACATTATAGTGAAACTGAAGAACATCAGAAAGAAAAAAGAGAAAAAAAGTAGTTACCAAATAAAAGCTAAGTTGTCAATGGCAACAATGGAAGTCTGAAGACAGAACTTCCATGTGCTGAAGGTCTATAATTCTATGCCTAGCAAAATTATCTTTCAAGAATGAGGACAAAACAAAGATACTTTCAGACAAACAAAAACTGAGCAAATTTGCTGCAAGCAGATGGCAAATTCTAAAGAAACTGTACTTCAAGAGAAGGGAAGTCATCTTATATGGAAGTCTCAATGTGAGAAAGAGTGAATAAAGAAAATTGGAAGCATATAGGTAAATCCGAATGGATATTGAGTATTGTCTCAGTTATCTAGTGCTGCTGTAACAGAAACACCACAAGTGGATGGCTTTAACAAACAAAAGTTTATTCTCACGGTTTAGGAGGCTAGAAGTCCGAATTCAGGGTGCCAGCTCCAGGAGAAGGCTTTCTCTGTCAGCTCTGGCGGAAGGTCCTTGTCATCAACCTTCCCCTGGTCTAGGAGCTTCTTGGCACAGGGACTCTGGGTCCAAAAGAGGCACTCCCCTCCTGGTTTTCATTCTTGGTGGTAGGAGGTCACCCTGTCTCTCTGCTCACTTCTCTCTTTTATATCTTAAAAGAGATTGACTCGATATACAACCTAATCTTGTAAATTGAGTCCTGACTCTTTAATATATCTGCCTCTAATCCTGCCTAATTAACATCATAGAGGTAGGATTTATAACACATAGGAAAATCACATCAGATGACAAAATGGTGGACAATTACACAATACTGGAAATCATGGCCTAGCCAAATTGACACACATTTTAGGGGGGACATAATTCAATCTATAAAAAGTATACAAACGTATAATTGTTTCTAAGGTTAAAAAATACATGTACATATGTATATTGTGTGTAAGGGGGGTGGTTCTGGTGCTGCAGTGGTTAAGAGCTACGGCTGCTATCCAAAAGGTCAGCAGTTGGAATCCACCAGCTGCTCCTTGGAAATGCTATGGAGCAGTTCTACTCTGTCCTATAGAGTCTCTATGATTCGGAATTGTCTCATCAGCAATGGATTTGGTTTTGGTTTTATATATATATGTAACTATATATGTATGCCCACCATGCATCTGTCATTGTGTTGTACTATAGTGGCTTGCCTGTTTCTGTGATATTAGAAACTATGCCACCAGTATTTCAACTACCAGCAGAGTTACCTATGGTGGACAGGTTATCAGTAGAGCTTGCAGGCTAAAACAGATTAGGAAGAAGGACCTTGCAGTCTACTTCCGAAAAAAATCAGCCAGTGAAAACTTTATGAATAGCCACGGAACACTGTCTGATATAGTGCCAGAAGATGAGCCCCTCAGGTTTGAAGGCACTCAAAAGAACACTGGGGAAGAGCTGCCTCCTCAAAGTAGAGTCAACCTTAATGATGTGGATGAAGTCAAGCTTTCAGGACCTTCGTTTGCTGATATGGCATGAATCAAAATGAGAAGAAACAGCTGCAAACATCCATTGATAACTGGAATGTGGAACATACAAAGTATGAATCTAGGAAAACTGAAGTTGTCAAAAATGGAATGCATAAATATCAATATCCTAAGCATTAGTAAACTGAAATGGATTGGCGCTGGTCATTTTGCATCAGACTATCATACGGTCTACCATGCCAGGAATGATAGTTTGAAGAGGAATGCCACTGCATTCATTGTCAAAAAGAACATTTCAAGATCTATCCTGAAGTACAACACTGTCAGCGATAGGATAATATCCATACACCTAAAAGGAAGATAAGTTAATACGACTATTATTCAAATTTACATACCAGCAACTAATGCCAAAGATGAGGAAACTGAACATTTTTACCAACTTCTGCAGTCTGAAATTGATCATACCTGCAATCAAGATGAATTGATAATTACTGGCGAGTGGAATACAAAAGTTGAAAACAAAGAAGGATTGGTAGTTGGAAAATATGGCCTTGGTGATTGAAATGATGCCAGAGATCACATGATAGAGTTTTGCAAGACCAATGACTTATCAATTTCAAATACTTTTTTTCAACAACATAACAACTATACACATGGGCCTCGCTGGATGGAAAACACAGGGAACAAATCAACTACATCTGTTGAAAGAGATGATGGAAAACTCAACATCATCGGTCAGAATAAGGCCAGGGGTCAACTGCAGAACAGACCATCAACTGCTCACATGCAGATTTAAGTTGAAGCTGAAAAAAATAAAAAGAAGTCCATGGAAGCCAAAATACAACTGTTGAGTATATCCCACCTGAATCTGGAGACCATTGCAAGATCAGATTTGACACATTGAACACTAATGACCAAAGACCAGGCAAGTTGTGGAATGACATCAAGGACATCATACATGAAGAAAGCAAAAGATCATGAAAAAGACAGAAAAGAAAGACCAAAACGGATGTCCGAAGAGACTCTGAAACTTGCTCTTGAATATCGAGTAGTTAAAGGGATGGGAACAAATGATGATGTAAAAGACCTGAACACAAGATTTCAAAGGGTGGCTCAAGAAAACAAAGTAAAGTATTATAATGAAATTTGCAAAGACCTGGAGTTAGAAAATCAAAAGGGAAGAACATGCTTGGCATTTCTCAAGCTGAAAGAACTGAAGAAAAAATTTAAGCCTCTAATTGCAATACCGAAGGATTCTATGGACAGAATATTGAATGACACAGGAAGCATCAAAAGAAGATGGAAGGAATACACAGAGTCACTCTATCAAAAAGAATTGGTTGACATTAAACTATTTCAGGAAGTAGAATCTGATCAAGAACTGATGGTACTGAAGGAAGAAGTCCAAGCTGCACTGCAGGCACTGGCGAAAAACAAGGCTCCAGGAATTGGTGGAAGACCAACTGAGATGTCCCAACAAACAGATGCAGCACTGACAGTGCTCACTCATCTATGCAAGAAATTTGGAAGACAGCTACCTGGACTGGAAGAGATCGATAACTTTGCCCATTCCAAAGAAAGGTGATCCAACAGAATGCAGAAATTATTGAACAATGTAGTTAATATCACAGGTACAAAAAATTTTCCTGAAGACCATTCAAAAGTGGTTGCACATTAAATAGACAATAGATAAGTGGTAACTTTGGTGAAGGGTAAGACAGTATACAATACTTGGGAAGCATGCACAACTTGTACAAGGCAAGGTCATGGAAGCTCCATAAAAAAAAAAAGCTCCATAGATACATCCAAACTCCCTGAGGGACTGAATTGCTGAGCAGAGGGCTGTAAGGACCATGGTTTCTGGGAACATTTAGCTCAAGTGGCAAAACATAGTTTATAAAGAAAATATTCTACATTCTACTGTGGTGAGTACCATCTGGGGTCTTAAAAGCCTGTGAGCGGCCATCTAGGATACTCCACTGGTCTCATCCCTTCGGGAGCAACGGAGAATGAAGAAAACTAAAGATACAAGGGAAAGATTAGTCCAAAGGACTTATGGACCACATCTACCAAGGCCTCTACCAGACTGAGTCCAGTGTAGCTAGATGGTGCCCGGCTACCACCACTGACTGCTCTGACAGGGATCACAATAGAGGGTCCCAGACAGAGCTAGGGAGAAATGTAGAACAAAATTCTAACTCAAAAAGAAGACCAGACTTGCTGGCCTGAGAGAGACTGGAGAAACCCTGAGAGTATGGCCCCCGGACACTCTCTTAGCTCAGTAATGAAGTCAGTCCTGAGGTTCAGCCAGAGATTGGAAAGGCCCATAAGACAAAACGAGACTAATGGAGCACACCAGCCCTGGGGCAAGGACTACAAGGCAGAAAGGGACAGGAAAGCTGGTAATGGGGAACCTAAGGTTGAGAAGAGAGAGTTATGATATATCGTGGGGTGCTCAACCAATGTCATAAAACAGTATGTGTACTAACTGTTTAATAAGAAACTAATTTGTTCTGTAAACCTTTATCTAAAGTACAATTAAAGAAAAAAAAAGTGGTTGCAGCAGTACATCAACAGTGGAATGCCAGAAATTCAAGCCAAATTCAGAAGAGGACGTGGAATGAGGGATATCATTGCTGATGTCAGATGGATCTTGGCTGAAAGCAGAGAATACCAGAAATATGTTTACCTGTGTTTTATTGACTATGCAAAGGCATTTGGCTATGTGGATCATAATAAATTATGGATAACATTGTGAAGAATGAGAATTCCAGAGCACATAATTGTGCTCATGTGGAACCTGTACGTAGACCAAGAGGCAGTTGTTCAAACAGAACAAGAGGATGCTGCATGGTTTAAAATCAGGGAATGTGTGCATCAGGATTATATCCTTTCACCACACTTATTCTATCTGTATGCTGAGCAAATAATCTGAGAAGCTGGACTATATGAAGAAGAACAGGGCATCAGGATTGGTGGAAGACTCACTAATACCCAGTGATACGCAGATGACACAACCTTGCTGGCGGAAAGCAAAGAGGAGTTGAAGCACTTACTAATGAAGATCAAAGACCACACAGCCTTCAGTATGGATTCCGCCTCAACAAAAAGAAAACAAAAATCCTCACAACTGGACCAATGGGCAACATCATGATAAACGGAGAAAAGACTGAAGTTGTCAAGGATTTCGTTTTACTTGGATCCACAATCAACAGCCACGGAAGCAGCAGTAAAGACATCAAAAGACGTATTGCATTGGGTAAATCTGCTGCAAAGGACCTCTTTAAAGTGTTGAAGAGCAAAGATGTCACCTTGAAGACTAAGGTGCGCCTGACCCAAGCCATGGTATTTTCAATCGCATCATATGCACGTGAAAGCTGGACAATGAATAAGAAAGACCAAAGAAGAATTGACGCCTTTGAATTGTGGTGTTGTCAAAGAATATTGAATGTACCATGGACTGACGAAAGAACGAACAAATCTGTCTTAGAAAAATTACAACCAGAATGCTCCTTAGAAGCAAGGATGGCGAGACTGCGCCTTACATACTTTGGACATGTTGTCAGGAGAGATCAGTCCCTGGAGAAGGACATGACGCTTGGCAGAGTACAGGGTCAGGGGAAAAGAGGAAGACCCTCAGCGAGGTGGATTGACACAGTGGCTGCAACAATGAACTCAAGCATAACAATGATTGTACGGATGGCTCAGGACCGGGCAGTGTTTCGTTCTGTTGTGCGTAGGGTCGTTCTGAGTCGGAATCGACTCAACGGCACCTAACAACAACAACAAGGCCTTTGTCTTATCCAGGAAGAGGGCAAAGGTATTCCTTTACTTTAGACTTGATGTGTCAAAAAAAAAAAAGCCAAACCCGTTGCCACTGAGTTGATGCCAACCCAAGGCAACCCCATAGGAGAGAGTAGAACTACCCGACAGGGTTTCCAAGGCTATAATCTTTATGGAAGCTGGCTGCCACATCTTTCTCCTGTGGAGCAGCTGGTGGGTCTGAACGGTCAACCTTTTGATTAAAAATCAAGTGCTTAACCACTGTACCACCAGGGTCCTAGATGGTAAATGTACATGTTGTAATTTCTAGAGCTATTACTGAAAGTAGTAAAAAAAAAAAAAAAAAAAATTAGTGGGGGGAAAAAATGAAATAAAAAAACAATCCAAAAGAAGGCAAAAAGATGAGAAAGAAAAACACACACACCAAGCTCAGATTATAATAGGAGGGTGAGGTGGGATAGAAAGAACAGAGTAAGATGTTAAATATAAATCTATCTATAGTACTAATTACACTAAATTATATTAATTTCTAGTTAAATGACCAAGATTGCCAGACTGTTTTAAAAATGCAATCATATGCTGTTTACCAAAAACATACATAAAACATAAGTACGCAAAAAGATTAAAATCAAAAGAATGAAACAAGATATGCCATGCAAGATACGGAGGTTGGCAAGAAAAGTTTTAGGCATTTCCTCCCAGGCCAGAGCACGATGTCATGAGGCCCAAGAGTCTGTATCACTTCAGATGGTGCCCAAGGCCTGTTCTGAAATGGTCTTCGTCCAGAGGCTGATTTAGAGGATTCCTGTTTCCTGATGCCAACCACATAGTGGTTTTCATCTAATCTGAGACTTATCAATTACTAGATGCACTGTTAATTTACATACCCCGAAGACAAACTGCCGCCAATTAAACTATAACGCGATGCTTCCTTATCAGTTTCTATTTTTATTTTATGCTTACTAGACTAGTTCTTCTAGACTAATTTAGACATATTTAATTTAGACTGATTTAGATACATTTTAGCATATTATCTACTTTTGTACAAGTAGTCCTGGTGGTGCAATGGTTAAGCGCTCAGCTGCTAACCATAGGTTAGAGGTTCAAACCCACTCAGCAGTTCTGCGGGAAAAAGACCTGGAAATCAGCTCCCATAAAGATTACAGCCTAGAAAACCCTATGGGGCAGTTCTGCTGTCACATGGACTCGCTATGAGTTGAGATTGATTTGATGGCACCCAACAACAACACTTTTGTATACACATAGAAAGGAAAACATAAGTGCAATGAATTGGCAAAGATATTTCTAAAGTATTTTCATATACAGAGCCTAATCATCCGAACCACTTTTCAACTGAAGGTCATCAATGTCCATGTCTGTCCACACATTACATCCGCACACCATCAGGGGAGTTGATAGTGCAGCGTTTCTGAAGTGAGCCACTGTTGACTCCAGAAATTACTTCCACCCACTGACACCCATTCTCCATGTTTGACTGATTGTATCAGAAGGTGTCAAGGAGAGAGTTCCATACAATCACAACTCACATGCCTTCCTCAAATAGTACCTAAATATTTTTCTGCTAACACTGGGGGTTTGGGGAACCCTAGAGACACAGTAGTTAAGAGCTTGGCTTCTAACCAAAACGTCGGCAGTTCGAATCCATTAGCCACTCCTTGGAAACCCTACAGGGCAGTTCTACTCTGTCCTATTGGGTCACCATGAGTTGGAATCGACTCGATGGCAAAGGGTTTGGTTTTTGGTTTGGGGAATTTTTAGTGGTCCAGTCATGCCACCAGGGAAAACAACCAAATCCAAGCCTATGTGGGCAATAACACTACCTTATACCTGCCCCCTGGCCTGCAGCAGTTATGCCATCGATTGCAAAATGCACCCCGGTTTCAGAGCTGTGAAACTGTGCAAACAAAGAATCAATGAAGTTCACTGAACGCTGACTCTATGATACCAGGGTGTTTACCTCAAGTGAACCCTTCCCAAGCAAGGTGTGGTCAGAGCCTCCAAAGACAGAGTTGTAGGACTTTATCAAGCTTGCAGAACTGGTTGTGTGATGGGTTTTGTCCCTGTCTCTTGGTAAATGTTCATATGTATGACAAGAAAAAGAAAAAAAATGGATGAAAGCAAGAGAAGGGCAGAATATGGGTAAGAACAAGCTTGGTGCCCTGCCACTGCCTGGGACAGTCCCATAGAGGTGGCTTGGAACCTGACTCCGTGTTATCCAGCACAAACCATTAAACTGTTAAACCTCTGCCTTCTTCTTTAAAGAATAGGGACAAGGCCCACTGTGTCACTTTGAGATTCAGGAATTACATATGCAAAGCACTCAACACTTAGAAGGCTCCCAGTGAATGATAATTTCCATAATTGCTATTGGGTAATTTCACTGGGCCTTCAGTATGGATTACATCTCAACATAAAGAAAACAAAAATCCTCACAACTGGACCATCCTGATAAATGAAGAAAATACTGAAGTTGTCAAGGATTTCATTTTACTTGGATCCACAATCAACGCCCACGGAAGAAGCAGTCAAGAAATCCAACGAAGTATTTCATTGGGCGTATCTGCTACAAAAGACCTCTTTAATGTCTTACAAAGCAAAGATGTCACTTTGAAGACTAAGGTGCGCCTGCCCCAAGCCATGGTGTTTTTCAGTCACCTCATATGCATGCAAAAGCTAGACAATGAATAAGGCAGGCTGAAGAAGAAGTGACACCTTTGAATTATGATGCTGGCAAAGAATATTGAATACACCATGGACTGCCAGAAGAACAAGCAAATCTGTCTTGGAAGAAGACAAGAAGCAAGAATGGACATGTTATCAGGAGGGACCCTGGAGAAGGACATCATGCTTGATAAAGTAAAGGGTCAATGAAAAAGAGGACCCTCAATGAGATGGATCAACAGTGGCTGCAACAGTGGGATCAGGCATAACAATTGTGAGGATGGTGCAGAACCAGGTTATGTTTCATTCTGTGTATACAGGGTCACTATGAGTAGGAACTGACTCAACAGCACCTAACAACAACTTCATTGGTATCCCTCCAAAGTCCTACCATGAGGGGCAACCTGCATATGAGGGCTCAATGGACAAAATGGATCCATCCATTCACACAACAAACATTTATTGAGTATCCATTTTCTGCCAGGCACAGAGAACAGAGAATGATGTTGTCTCCAGAAAGTGATTTATAAAAATAGATTATCATGTAGGTGGGCTATTTCTGAAGCTGTACTACCAAACACTCAAGTAGCACTTTATATGTTCCAGATGTTGTTTTAAACACTTTACATATGATAGCTCGTTTAAGCCCCCACGATTCTCTGAGGTACATACTAGTGTTATTCTCATTTTATAGATGAAGAAACTGAGGCTCAGACAGGATAAGTTACTTGCCTGAGGTGACACAGCTTGAGCATGGCAGTGTGGCTCCAGAGTCGTGTTCTTAACATGCTGTGTCATCAAACCACTTAGACTGTGGCATTTACATCACCGGTAATTGTGCCAAATTAAAAAATAATCATGACTCAAAGGTGGCTGAGTCAGAGTTGAGGTGCTGGCAGTGTCCCAGGTGAGTTCTCCATTATGCCAAATTATCAAGTCAGTTCATTTAAAAATCATTCGATTCAATAAAAATAATTACAACCTCTGGCAAAATAATATGTTGACCTAGTAGAAGTGTTCCATTCATGCACAGACAGGGAGGTGCTGGTTGTACGGAAGGAAGGGGGATCTCAATTCTGTTTGGGGGCCTTTTGTTAGACAAGTGGTCTTGGGTGAGTCACTTCTCTGAGAAACAATTCCCAGTGGTCCTTCCAGTTCTGATCTCTGTCAAGATGACGAGGCTCTCATCTGCACTCCCACCTGGTGGGGATGAAGTTTTCAACTCCTGTTAGTTTCCCTGTTCTTCACTTTCTTTTCCAACTTGCCCCTTCCCAATAATACTGCCATTGTCTCAATGACCTAGAAATTTTCTCCTCCTTAGTCATATTTCCAGGGTCTGTCATGGAATTTTGGGTTATCTAAAGAGGATATTGCTTTTCACGTATTCTGCCTGTGCCTCATAAGATGCTGTGATTCCATTTACTAAGAGCCATGTAAGAGGCTTGCGCTTATCTTCAGGTTCTCCATCACACTCAATTTGTCTGTGAACATTCCAGCCAAAGGGACGGAGCGATCAAGCTCATTAGGGACATTTCTCTGACTGGTGGGGGTGGGGGTGAGCTGATACCACCTTTCTGCAGGGCAGTTTGGCAATATATAACAAACACCTTTCCCACCCAGCAGCTTCTAGGGAGAAAAGACCTGGTGATCTGCTGCCATAAAGATTACAGCCTAAGAAACCCTATAGAGCAGTTCTACTTTGTCATATAGCATTGCTATGAGTCAGAATCGTCTGCACGGCACACAGCACAATGACAACAAACACCTTTACAACATTTATAGCCTTCACGTGAATGCCATTTCTATAAATCTACCCAAGAGAAATAATCAAGAGATGAGCACAGATATTTGCATATAAAGCTCTTTGTCTCAGTATAATTTAAAATAGAAAAATTATATTTCTGTGAGGGTATATCCATTAAAAAATCATTAAAAAATTCATGATGCACTGTTGAATTAAAAAAAAAAAAAACAAGCTATAAAGTAGCATGTTCAGTATGACAATGATTTTGGTAAACCATATATGCATAGAAAAAAGGCTGGAAGGAAATGGATTAAAATGTCAACAATGGTTCTCTCTCAACAACACAGTGGAAATAGACACTTTATATTTTCTTTTGTATGCTTTTCAGCATTTTCTGAGTTTTCTACAATAATCATGTGCATTTTCATAAAAGAGTCCCAGTTAGTCATTTCTACCTTAATACATGGACTCAACATGGCTTCAAGTCTTTTTATGGTCCCACAGAGCATGGATAACTGGGAATGGGGCAGTCCTTTCCTTGAGGTGTCTCCCCAGCACCCTCTTTTCCAGGGAAAGGTAGATGCCATAGTGATGTTGAACAGCTGCCCTTCAGCACTGGACAGGGTTATGCTAAAGAGGCCATTCTCCCAGCTTCTGGTCTGAAGAATATCAGCAGGGTTTTATTTTGGGGTTTATCTGAAAATTCCTACCTTCCTTTGCCAGTGTGAAAGGCCCTAACCAAGTACCAAGTGATGTTTTGGGACACCCCCTCAGCAACAGGGCTACCTTATGTAGAGGTGTCACATGACAGACATACACTTGCCTTGGAAACACCAAGTGGGGCTGTGGCAGGTGCTCTCTAATAGAGTACCACTCTGCACTGTCAGCAAAGAGTTCCTCCTTATTTTGGGGGCCTGGGTGTTGCTACGATGCTGAACAGGTTTCAGCAGAGCTTCTAGGAGAAAAGGCCTAGCAATCTACTTCCAAAAATCAGCCGATGAAAATCCTATGGATCACAACAGTTCCATCCCCAACTCATCATGGGGATGGTGCAGGACCCAGCAGCATTTTGTTCCATTGTGCATGGGCTCGCTGTGAGTTGGGGACCGACTCCATGACAGCTAACAACGCCACCACCACAACACAACCTAGTTAGAATCAGTTTCCTGGATCAAATGACTGATCAAACCTGGATTAGAACTAGTCAGCAATGGCTCCAGGCTAGTAAGGGTGGATTTAGCCTGAGTATCATGGATTGACCTGTGTCCCCCCAAAATATCTGCCAACTTGGCTGGGTCATGATTCCCAGTACTGTATGGCTGTCTACCATTTTGTCATCTGATGTGATTTCCCTGTGTATTGTAAATCCTACCACTATGATGTAACTGGATGGATTAGTGGCAGTTATATTGATGAGATCTACAAGATTAGATAGTGTCTTAAGCCAATCTCTTTTGAGATATAAAAGAGAGAAGCAAGCAGAGAGACATGAGGACCTCACACCGCCAACAAAGCAATGCCGGGAGCAGAGCACATTCTTTGGACCGGAGGTTCCTGCAGTGAGATGCTCCCAGAACAAGGGAAGACTAATGACAAGGACCTTCCTCCAGAGCCAAATTTGGACTTCTGGCCTACTGTACTGTAAGAGAACAAACTTCTCTTTGTTAAACCCATTCGCTTGCGGTATTTCTGTTATAGCAGCACTAGATGACTAAGACGCTGAGAAAGCCCGGCATTTCCTGCATCACACACACACACACACACGGAAGGCTTTTGAAAAGGCAATGTGCACCCACCCCCAGCTCTATCAGCAACTCTCTGAAATGGTCCTCACTCACTGTCCCAGACTAGCACCGTGCAGGGTGGCAACTCTGTCCCCATTAGCTCCAGACCTTTCCCTGCTCCCGTCTTCCTCCCTCTGTAGCCCGGCCAGCCTGTAGGTAGAATACACCAGCACACTAGCACTTAGCTGATCTGATTGTAAAGCCAACTACACTAATTAATCACAACAGATTACTAAGAGTGGCAAGGTTAGAGAGGGGACATTCTCCAAAATCTCCAGTTTGGTAGGAGAGCACTTACTTTTTTTTTTAAATCCCCATAGCAATTTATTTTCTGTAGAACAAAATTTCTCCAAGAATGTTCCAAAATGTAGTCAAGGTTAACTGTGCTGTGAGCTTATTCAATATTTATGATTCTTTTTATTTGTATTCCTAGGACTTTTGGGGGACTCCAAAAGGTCCATTAATCAAATAGAGTGACAAAATGAGCCATTTCACAATTGGTATAAGGACTGAATATTATTATGATTTTATACGTGTGTGTATGTATATGTATATTGTATGTATACGTATATATGTGTGTGTATGTATGTATATTTTGGTCCAGGAATAAAAGAACTAACTTAACTTCATCAACAGCTCCTGATTAATTGTTACAAAGTGTCATCCATAAATTTCCCTTCGATCTAATAATCCCTTCGGACAACTTAACAATATCCCCAGTGATTCGGTTTTATTGAGGGCTGAGTCCTGAGAAACAGTGACACAAATAGCTCGAGTGAGTGGAGACAGCCGGTGGACAGTCTTCACGGAGCTGACAGTTCTGAAATACAATTATCAGTGTGATCTGCTTAAGAATTCATCATCAGCTCCTGCCTTCTGAAGACTTAAAAAAATACAGAGACATACAAAGAGAAGGAGGTGATAAGAAGGCATCATTTTCCTCCAGCCTCATAACTGTAAATTGAAGAAAATTATTTTCCTTGCCTCCAGCTCATTGGCATATAGGCAGCATTATATTATAATTTCATAAGCATGAATCCTTTGAATAAATTTCAGAAGAATAACTGAATTAGAAATGCAAGTAAAGTATCTAAAAAACTTAACTGTACTAGGCAGGGAGGAGGGAGGCGTCAGCAGCAGAGGAAGACAAGATTTCTGTCTGGGTCCCTTTCCTGGGGTGACCTAAGGCCCCGGAAGAGGTTTGTTTTGGGGAAAGGCATTTTTTTTAGCCCCATTTCTCTGCCTGTTGATTAATAAATTGGCCCCCTCTCTCCTTCCCATTCTTGTGTTGCAAGAAATTTGAGCCATAATTCATCATAAATTAATTTTGGAGAAACAACAGGCTCGGGGCATGTTATAATTATTGTTATTTGTTTATTTATGATCATGTTAACTGTTATTTATTACTATGTTAAGCATATGGGAGAGCACAGAGGTTGCTCCCTGCAGTTTCCTAGCAACACGTCCGTCCGCTCTTCCTACGAAAGGTGCCCACATCAGACTTCATCAAGGGTAGGGAAAAGGGTGGGTGCGTGCTGGGCCGGGTCTCCCTGATTTCTGCTCTTTCCGGGGGGACTGAGTAGAGGGACTATGAACAAGAAGGATCTGTCTAGCACGGGGCGGGGGGGGGGGCGGGGGGATGGTCCATCTCTGCAGAACAGATTGGTTTCCAACAAAGATGATTTAAAGGCAAACCCTGGCCCCAAAGATACCAGAAATAGCTAGAGTCTGGCGGGAACTTTCTGGTCCGTGGGGCACCAGCCACTAAACACCCTTCGTTCAGCTAAGTTTGACATCGGGGAGGAGGGAGACAGTGTGCTCCCGGCCCAGACTGCCCTGTCCTCCTCCGAGGCCACCTCTCTCCCCTTCCCAGGCAGCTCTGATACCAGCCCTGACTGGTTTCCCAAGCCCACCCCAGGTGATGGAAAGCACAAGGTCAAAACCCTGAATTTCAACTATGTCCAAAGAGGACAGCCCCTCAGGAGGGAGGAATCCATCTCCAAGGTTGCCTGGGCTAGGGCAACACACAACGGGGTCCGGCGTAGCCCTTCCTGCAAAGGAATACATCCTTGGCGGCTCCTGAATAGGAGGAAAGGCCACTCAGAATGGTCTACACTCATCACACTTCTAAATATTTGGGTCTCTGTGTGTTCAAGTCCACTCCCAACATTGAAGCTCTGTCAACAATAGAGCCCAGGTAGCCTCTGAGCGCTGTACCACTGGGCGCTTGCTGGTGTCTGTCAGCCATGACCAGCTTCCTGATGAGTCGCAAAACACAGTGCTTCCCGCACCCCGTGACTCAGTGTGGTCTGCAGATGAAGCTCGTTTAGTGTGGGTCCAGGCTCAAGCTCAGTTAATATTCACCAATGAAGGCACCATTCTCCAGAGCAGCACACCACTGTTCTATATTTGACTTTTACCTTTTATTGCCACCAAGAGTTTAACATTCAACCTTGTTTAGACAGAGTTTAAACTTTGGGGCTTCACCAATCAACTGCATCATTGGTGGGCCGCATCCCTCTTAATCTTAGAATTGTCACAGCCTGCATTACCAATTGCCATCAAGTAGATTCCGACTCATGGCAAACCCATGTGTGTCACGGTAGAAGTGTGCTTCACAGGGTTTTCGATGGCTGTGATCTTCAGAAGTAGGTCATCAGGTCTTTCTTCCAAGATGCCTCTGGGTGGACTTGAACCTCCAACCTTTCAGTTAGCAACCGAGCATGTTAACCGTCTGCACCACACAGGAAGAAAAAACAGGCCTGGAACTGGGGCAGGAGAGGCCGGCCTCTCATCTTTCCTGGGTCAGCTGTGCATCCATCAACAGCTCTTGACCAGAGCTCAGCAAGCCCTTGGAGGAGGCTCCAATGAAAACCAGAAATCAGTCTATGCAGTCAGTGTCTCCCAAATCCAGGGGTGCCCCTGCAATCTGGGTGCTGTTGGCACCTCACATCCACCTAGCAACCTCCCCCCTTGAAGGCGGTGCCCTCCTGACTACTCAAACACCCTCTGAGCTTTCCTGCTGGAACCAGCTCTCTGGAATTCAGTGCCATGGGACAATTCCTGGAATCAAAGGGATACAAGTCAAATTGACAGTCAGTCCTTCTCACCTGGGAGTCATTTTGAGGGTGGAAGCCTTCTTCATTCAGAGGCCTGCTGTACGGACCAAGGTTATCTGGGTGAGTCTCTAGAACCAACTGCAGCTGTCTTCATCATAAAGTGCGGTCTTAGAGAGGACACGGGGGTGCTTCCCAGAACCCAGGGACCAGCCAAGCAAGTCTGAGCAATGCTGCTCAGAGCCTCTGCAAAGCCACCAGGAGCTTTTCCCAAGAGGATGTCATCAAAGAGACTTGGCTCTATGGGGGCTCTCTGTCTACATCTCCCACTCTTAGGAGAAAGACTCCACTGACCAATCAGCTGGGTGTCTCTACCTCTGGATGAATCAGCCAGGGCTGGAGGACAAGGGCATAGGACAGCCGGAGCACTGAGTGGACATCAGCTCAGCCCCTCTAGTCTGTGCCCAGGTAATTAGCAGTTAGGGTCCTTAAGACATAACTAGCAATGACAACAATTTTAATAGCAACACTAGCTTTGTATTGAGCAGTACTACCTTCTGGGTGCTTTACTGACACCACATCCTTTAACCCTCTAAACAACAGTATAACTGTGGGTATTGTTAGACCCACAGATTAGCATACAGCCTGGGGGAGGGGTCAAGTAACATGCCCAAGGTGATGCAGCTCATACACTTCAGATGTGGGGCTCAAGCCTGATCTTTCTCAACCTAGAATGTGTCCTCAAACTTTTAGAATGCTACACTAGGCAAAACAACCCATAGAAGACGATACAGACATATGACAGTGCTGTAGCAGGAGACTGCTAGAGGCACTCATGTCCCCAGCTACTCAATTATCAACTCAAGTCTGACTGCAAGACACCTCCCAATCAACCACTGATTTCCTACGTGGACCTCAGAAGCTCTTTCAACACTGGACCACTCACGGTTCCCACAGACGCCTGTGTTCACACCACCTCCTCCCCTTTCCCACCTGTTAGAGTCCTTCAAGGCTCAGTATACCAGCCATTTGTTTCAGGAAATTTCTCCTGGGTTTCCTCTTCCACACACAAATTCTGACATACTCTCTCCCTTTTTTGAATAGAACAGAATTAACTCTCCTGCAGCATTTATAATATTTTGCTTTGCACGAAAGGTATTTGAGTTTGTCTATTCATCCTACCACCACTCTTCTACCCATTCCTATGGACAAGGACAGGATCTCATCATATGGTCCATTATAGTGACTGGCCTATGGTGGTCACCAATCGTTGTTCAATTGAATCAAATTGAAGCTGAAGACATCCTGATCTTTGAGTCTTTGTTGCCTGGGGGAGAATTCTCTCCATCAGGCCATTTTCTTTTTGCTCTCTGAAGGCTCAAGGAGAGTCTGTTTCCTAACTGTTATGGGTTGTATTATGTTCCCCTAAAAGTGAGAGTGAACTCCTAACCCCTGTGCCTGTAAATATGACCTTGTTTGGATACAGAGGTTTTCTTTTTTATGTTAATGAGGACATACAGAGCATCACTTGAGAGTGGTGTCTTATAAAAAGGACAGAAGAGACACAGACACGCAGGGGGAAGACAGACACCATGTGAGAACGAAGATAGGACCATCTACACGCCAAGGAACGCCAAGGGCTTGCCAGAGCTACTAGAAGGTGAAAGAGACAAAGAAGGACCTCCCCTAGAGCCAACACCTTTGGCCTTCCAGCCTCCTGAACTATGAGGAAATAAATTCCTGTTATTTAAAGCTACCCACTCAGTAGTATTTCTGGCTACAGCAGCCCTAGGTAATTAAAACAATAAACAACCTTAGAGTGATGGAAGTGAGACGGTGCAATCCTACACGTGGCGACTGCAGAGCAATTATGCCTCTCCACCGACCTTCCGGTTCTGCCTACGCCCTCTGACGTAGAGACCACGTGACTCGTTTGGCCAATGAGATGTGAGCGGAGACAAACTCATCCCTCCCAGGTGGGTGGAAGCTCACTGCACTGAAGGAGGAGCGTGTCTAGGTGGAGTCGGTCAACTGGGGCAACGGAGCGGCTGGATGAGCGGAGGTCCGCCACTGATTGTCTTTGTCCATGTAGCACGAAGAAGAAATAAATTTTGTTGGATATAAGCCACTGAGGTTTTGGAGTGATTTGTTGCTATGCCATAATTCAGCTCTTTTAACCAGGGTAGTCGCATATTGCTCCTTCTCAGACTAAAAAAAAAAAAAAACCGGCCTGTAAAAAGAGGTTTGTAAAAATGAGGCTAAATAACTGAGTGTGGGGGAAAAAAAAAAAAAAACGTATAACATAGCTTCAGCTCTATTGTGCTGCATAATTCTGAGCAAACGCACACACACACTAAAGCATAAAGTATGGATTTGCCTTGGAAGCAATTTTTCATGCTCCCGTGAAAGCTGTTTATTTTCCTCATTGGAGATAGGCCAATTCAGCTCAGTTCATGAAGGCGTCCATTGCAAATTTAGGCTAGCATTGTTTCTTAAAGCTACCTATGGTGCAGTCTACAAGACGGGGTATTTTTTTTCTTAATGAAGAGATAGCCAGACAAGGGGAAAAATACCTTATCTTTCTTTCTTCCTTTCTCTTCCGTTAAAAAAAATAAACAAAAAAAATTCAGAATGATGTTGTGATTAACTTGCATTTTTCTGCGTAGTGGATATGACAGTCAACCAAATTAATCCCATTATGCAAAACCCAGTTCACAAATGGTTTTGCATTTTTGCAAAATTATGTCAATTTCCCCATAAATTCGAGCCACTGTGTCAGTTTTCCAAACAGCACCTAGACACTACCCAGTGCTGTATGTCTGTATTTCTCTAGTTCAGAAAGATACAGATTTTTGCTTCGTGGCACAGATTAGGATTCATAACTTTAATGTTGATATTTTTGTTTATATGTGACTTGCATGAGAATTGCCGTGGGTTTTCACTTCCATTTAAAGTTCCTTCTGCATCACACTCATCACGGTGGGAAGGAAAGTAGGAGCTTGAGAATGATGGTTCAAGCAAAACCCTTCATTATTCTAATATGAAGTGCACGGTCCAGTCTTTTCATTTCTTAAAGACTCAGACTTCTCCAGCCGGGCGCCCAACAACCCTCACCTTCGGTCCCTCTGTCTCTCCCTCTGTCTGGATTCAAGTGGTTAGTCAGACCAGCCGAGAAGGACTCCCAACTGCCATCCTCTTGGCCAGCAGCAGACATGCTGCTAGTGGCCAAATCCGTTTGGCATTGACTGTGATCCACAAATTCCCTGTAACTGAACCAACTTGTCAAATTAAACCCACTCCTGCCCCTCCTGCTCTGAGTTGCCGGGCGGCCGTGAGCCATGAGGCCACTGCACTCTGGCCCCTGTCAGCAGCCAGTGAGTCCTCTCACATCTGCTCACTGGACAGCGTTTGCACCTTGCTCATTTAGAATGCGGCCGCCCCCTCCACTCTCAGCTCCACCATGCCTTCTCCCTCCCTCTCTCTTCTCAAGGAGGAAGAAAAAGCTCACTTGTTTTGAAGAGTGGCGCTCCGAGGGCTAAATTACTCACTGAATTCAGAAAATCTATTTTTTTAATGGTTATTCTTTCTGTACGTAGCACTTTTTATTCCGGGAGTGCTTTCTGGACTGGTGAATTGTTGACTTTTCATGCTTTAGATTTATTAGACATGTGTCAAGTTGTCAACCTCCTACTGCTTGCATTTGTGTCCACCTTGCAAACAGCAGGGAAAAATACTTTTTTTTCCATGAACGCTCACTTCTTGGCAGTTCTGAAACAAATTTTTGAACAGTTGCTGTTCCTATTGATAGCAATAGTTTGATGTTTCAAAAAAAAAAGGGGGGGGGTTTATTTTCCCCTGAATTTTTGACATGTTCTGTCATATCATATCATATCATACCCGGATGCATCAAAAACAAAAAGAGGGGAGGGCACAGCCTGCACCGCTCACATAGATCACCAGCCTTCACTAAACACCCACCCATCTGTTCGCCGCTCTCGTCCTTTTGTTCTGTCTTAAACGCTGGTATTCCACAATAAAGCGTCTTCTTGCTTCTGCTAAGACATAGCTGGCTCCTCCTCAGTGAGGCTTCCCAATCTTTGTGAGAAAGAATTTCCAGGAATTAGGCAACTAAACATTTTTCCCCTGGCGGGCTACTGGAATTTAGCGTGTTGGAGAAACCAAATGAGAGAGGAAGGATACACAAATGAAGTGAACACCCAATCGCCTCCAGCAAATGTCACCTAAAATTGCTGAAACTGTGGGAAAAAAAAAACAAAACAGCGATCAGAAATGTTTCCCCCACAATGTCTCCCGTCTGGCAAGGTCTCCTGTCCAGCCCTGCTGTGACTTTGAAATGAGCCCCTGTGATGGGCAGCCTCCCCCCTGGCCTGGCAGCTTGTCCCCTGTTATGCGGCCATGGCAGGAGCACTTCCAGAAGGGGGAAGGGTTTCAGGCTGACCCTCCCTCGTGTCAACCACCACCATCCACACTGACCACCCAGTGGTGCCTCTCACTACCCTCTCCTGGCCCACCTTCAGGGCCAGACTCTCCTGGGTCAACCACATACCGCCACACTCTGCCCCCACCTGCATGGGGTGTGCCAGAACTCCAAGGACCAGGCTTCAGGAAAACAACTTAGGAGTCCCTGGGTGGTGCAAACACTAACATGCTTGGCTGCTAATAGAAAGGTTGGAGGCTTGAGTCCACCCAGGGGTGCCTTCGAAGAAAGGCCTGGTGATCTATTTCCAAAAGACCAACAACAAACAAACAAACCTGTTGCTCTTGAGTCGATTTCGACTCATAGCGACCCTATAGGACACAGTAGAACTACCCTATAGGGTTTCCAAGGGGCGGCTGGTGGATTCAAACTGCCGACCTATTGGTTTGTAGCTGCATCTCTTAACCACAGTCTTTGAGAAGCCCACCCATCTGGGACCAGAGCTCTACACATAGGGTCAAGTCCACAGCAGCCATTATGAGGACAGTGCTGCAGAGAGGTGTGAAGTGGTCACTCTGTCTACCTGGCCGGCACCACTGGCCTGGGAATTTAAGATGAGCGAGACCTCATAGTCAATGTCAGGGCAGACTGTAGGGAGAACCAGGCAGAGTAGCTGACTCTGCCAGGGCCAAGGGTGTGTATGAGGGGGGCACATAGAGGAGCATCATCTGGACTGAGTCTGCAGAAAACAGGCACATCCAGGGGGCTGGAGCAGGGCACGCAGATGGGGCTGCCCAATACTGAGGCTGGGAGGTGAGCAGGATGAGCACCTCTAGAGGGAAGTCCAAATTCTGGTGTCAGCAGGGCCACGCTGTCTCTGAGGGCTCTAGGGGCGGATCCTTTCTTGCCTCTTCCAGCTTCTGGTGGCCCTAGGCATTCTTTGGTTTGTGGCCGTGTCACTCCAATGTCTGCCTCTGTCTTCACATGGCCATCTTCCCTCTGTGTGTTTCTGTCTCCGTGTGTCTCTTCTCTTCTTGTAAGGACACCACTCAGGTGGGATTAGGTGTCATAGTGGTTAAGAGTTTGGCTGCTAACCAAAAAGGTCAGCAGTTCAAATCCACTGGCTGCTCCTTGGAAACTCTATGGGGCAGCTCTACTCTATCCTACAGTGTCACTATGATTTCGAATCAACTATGAGTTGGAATCAACTATGAGTTGGAATCAACTATGAGTTGGAATCAACTATGAGTCGGAATCAATTCAATGGCAACAAAAGACCCTATTTCCAAACAAGGTCATGTTCACAGATACCAGATTTAGGGCTCCCATATATCTTTTGGGAGTCACAGATCCATACACAACAACGGCCAAGAGAGGCTGAGAAGGCAGAGATGATTGTAGACATTGCCTGCATCCTCATTTGGCTCAGCTTTGCCTGTTCTGACCCTGTGTGGCTATGAAGCCCCTGCAGCCCCACCTGAGTGCCATGCACACCACTGAGCAGAGTGGTGTAGGCCAGGACATCTCCTCCCCACATGAAAGGGGGCACTGGGGCAGCTGGGCTCTGGAAAGCAGGGCCTGGGGCTTATGTGACCCTCCATCACCTTCTACTCCTAAGTCACCCTGGCAACAAAAACATTTCAGATAAGGAAGGTCTGGTGTGTGTGTGTGTGTTTGTGTGTGTGTCTGTGCATGTGTTTGTGTACATGTGTTTGTAAATGTTATGTGTGTATGTGTGTGTTAGCCTGTGTATATGTGTGCATGTATGTGTATGTTCATGTGTAATGGTGTGCAGTGTGTGCATGTGTTTTAGCATGTATATGCATTTATATACATATATTACATGTATATACATATATTTATGCATGTGTGAGTACATGTGTATGTGTGTGTGTGCACAGGGAGAGAGAGAAGGAGAGAAAGATTATTAGCTCCCATCCCAGGCTAATGAGGCCTGTAAGAATGGGACAAACCACCCTGGACCATTTTGCTGCAGAGCAGCATAGTAGAATTATAATTAATTTGTTGTCCGACATTACCCACAGGCCTTTTCACATTTCTCCTTTCCTGGCTGGTGCTGCCCACTGAATTCCAATGCTCTGGATTAATGTCCTCTGGTTAAATTCTCGTGCAGTTTTCACACCGCCTCTCGTTTTATTCCTTGTCCATATTGCTGGTCTCTTTGAATGATTTCCCCGTTCTTGCTGATCTTCTCAACACCTCCCAATTTTGTATAATCTTTGAATTTAATTAAGAGTCTTTATCTTTTCCTCCAGATAATAATCAAAGATGTTAAATAAAGCCAGACTTGGCACTGACCCGGGGGCGTCATGCTAGATACCTCCCCAACGTTTCATGGAGCTCTTTCTCATCAGCTCTGTTTACAGTCCTTCCAAGGGCTCCTCCCCGACAGGGTGTGCAAACCTGTGAGTTGGAGGGAGTGTGTTTGACGACATGCGTCAGAGCAACCAGAAGTGCTGCTGTGAGCTCCATACCGGGGGTCGTCACCCCACTCCTGGGCCCCAGGCTCTGAGTTGTAGGCTGGGAGGTTAAGTGGGCCACACCTAGCTCCCTCCTGGTAGCCATGTTTATGTGCATTCTCTTGGCTGGCACATTTCCTATGTAGGCTGTGCTTCCTTCTGGCCCATGGAATGTTTCCCAACAGTGGGATGAAAACGAGCTTCCTCCCTCACATGGCTTCTTCTGCTAACTGGTCTCCCCTGCTTCAGGAAAAGCCAACTCCATTCAGGCTCGGGCCAAACCCTCAGGGTCATCCTTCACTCCTCAGAACTGGCCATGTAACTGCCCTCAGCATGCTGCCTGGCTCACGTTGCCACTGGACCTCCCTCATTCTAGCTTCAGCATGGCAACCAGATCCTGTTATAATCCTCTGAAGGCTTCCACTGATCTCAGTAGAAACCAAAGTTCTCATAATGGTGTATTGGTTTGTTATTGCTGCTGCAACACGTCACTGCAAATATAGCCCCTTAAACAATGCAAGTTTATCATCCTACAGTTGTGGATGTCCCAAGTTCCAAATGGGTCTCATGAGGCTAGAATCAAGGTGTCAGCAGGGCTGCGTTCCTTCTGGAGTCTCTAGGGGAGATCGTTTCCTCACCATTTCCAACTTCTAGACTCTCCACCCCTCCAACCCCATGCAGTCCCTGGCTAATGGCTCCACATCTCTGATTTCATGGTTATATCTCCTTCTCTGACCTTCCCTCTTTCATTTAAAAGACACTTAAGATTACATTGGGCCCATTCAGATAATCCAGGACAATCTCAAGGTTCTTAACTTAATGATACCAGTAAAGTCCCCTTTGCTATGGGAAGCAACACATTCATAGGTTCCATGGATTAGGACATGGACGGGGGGCAGGGAGGGCATTATTTGCCTACCACAAGTGGTCTTCATGGCTCCACACCGATTGGACAGTAATTACCTCTGACCTTCTCTCCACTCCCCATTGCACACTCACTTCTGTCTGATTTGTAGTGCTTTCCAGTTTCCATGATGTAAATATTCTCACCAGGGCAGGCTTTGAGTTACAAACTTGGCCTCGCCAAACATCAGTACAGAGTTGGGAGGGCTGTCGCTGGTTCTCAGGCTCCTGCCAGCCGCTCCACAGCCCATGGCCAGGGCAGTGGCACCTGCCCTTCTGTCTGCTATAACACTCTACATCAGACACCACAGGTTCACACAGAACCTCCAGCGAGTCTTCACTCAAATACCACCTTCTCAAAGGGGCCTTTCTGGCTCCGCTCTAAAATTACAACCCCCTTATTATGGATTGAGGAGCCCTGGTGGTGCAGTGGTTAAGAGTTCAGATACTAACCAAAAGTCTGTGGTTTGAATCCACCAGCCACTCCTTGCAAACCCTGTGGGGTAGTTCTACTCTGTCCTATATGGTCACTGTGAGTCGAAATTGACTTAATAGCAATAGGTTGTTATGGATTGAACTGTATCCCCCAAAAAGATAAGCTGAAGTCTTACCCCCTGATACCTGTGAGTGTGACTCACAGTGTTTGGAACAGGGTCTTTGAAGATGTGATCAGTTAACATGAGGTCATGCTGGAGTAGGGTGAGTCCTAATCCTATATGACTAAAAAACCCTTATAAAAGGGACAGAGGAAGGATGCCATGTAAAGATGGAGGCAGATGCTGAAGTGATGCAGCTCTAAGCCAAGGAACACCAAAGAACCCCCCTCAAACAAACCCTGGGTTCCTGGATCTTAAAATTATTCATAAGAGGCTTCTGCCATCCAGGTTTCCTCAAGATCTCAGGAGCAGCTAAAACTTTCATCATATTTTTTAAAGTGGACTTGTGATGGTACTGGATACTATCTTAGGCTGGGTTCTCTAGAGATGCAAAATCAGGTAAGTGTGTGTGTGTGTATATATATATATATATATACACATATACATATATATAGAAAGAGAGATTTATATCAAGGAAATGGCTCGTGTGATTGTAGAGGCTTGAAAGTCCCAACTCCGTGGGTCAGGCTGTAGGCTTCTCCTGACTCACGTAGCTGCAGGGGTTGATGAACACAAGATTGGCAGGTAAGATAGCAGACCTCTGGCTTACAGACTGTGGAGGCCAATGAATTCCAAGATCAGCAGGTAAGACAGCAGGCCACTGGCTCATTGGCTGTGGAGGCTGACAAATCCCAAGATCTGCTAGCTCAAGTACCAAGAACTGGAGGTCAGACGAGGAGCCAGCTGGAAGATCCAGAGCAAACAAAGCCCATGAGCTTTGCCAGAAAGTCCACATATATTGCATGCAGGCCACACTCCCAAGGAAAATCCCTTTCAACTGATGCAGATCTCATCACGGAGGTGATTATATCATTACATAGCTGCCAAACTACATCATAACTGCCAAATCACTGAGAATTGTGGCCCAGCCAAGTTGGCACACAACCTTATCCATCACAGATACTATCAGAAAAAAGGCTTCCATGAGCAAATAGGGTTTGGAAATACAAGGTTAAAAAATGTTAAACCAGCTTCTTTTCTACAGGACTCCTCAGAGCTCAATGTACAATTGTGTGTGGTAAGAGAAGAATACTATGTGCAAAGTTTCCCAAATTGATTTAAACAGGTCTGTTTGGTTATGGGGTCACTATGAGTCAGAATTGGCCCAATGGCAACGAGTTTGGAGAGTTTTTGGTTTGGTTTTTTGTTTGTTTGAGCAGTATCTTGGATAAATTCTGTTCTCTTGGGAGAGAGCACATTGGGAAATGCTGTTTTACCTGTATTGTGGCAGTTCTTCTCTTGCCAATCAATTCTCAATGTTCAATTGACCACTTGATGGGAATGTGAAAGAGAGGAATTCCAGCAACAAATAGATGAATAGCCCCACCTTGGGGAGACCAATGATCCTGCCAGGAACAAGTAAGAATGATAGACAGATGATGGATGGATAGATAGATAGATAGATAGATAGATAGATAGATAGATAGACAGACAGATAGATGATAGATAGATAGATAGATAGACAGACAGACAGACAGACAGACAGATAGACAGATAGACAGATAGACAGATAGACAGATAGACAGATAGACAGATAGATAGATAGATAGAAAGATAGAAATAGCTATTTCTTTGAAAGGCACTGGAGGGCTGCTGAGGTGACCAAGACTTGGGGGCCAAGATCCTAAGAAATAGGAACCTCAGAGAGGTGACCTGATATTTCATGAGCCATGCTTCCCTTCAGGGCAATTGCTGACTCTTGATATAAGGCAAAATCTGAGTGTCCAGGCAGGGGGCTATTGCTAACAGACAGAGAAGCCGTCAGAGGTTTTGGAAATCTTTCAGGGCTAGAGAGAAAAAAGTTGGGTCTCAGGGATGCCAAATTAGGCATGACATAAGGGTCAAGATGTCAGTAAGAAAGAAGATACAGACAGGAAGGTTCCATGTTCAGTTTACCACTTGAGGCATTTTCCAAATTCTCAAGCTATGTGGGACAGGAGGCTAAGAAACTGAATGGAAATTAACTGAAACACAGACCAATTTATTTGTTCAAAGAAAAACAATTATATTTCTAGACCCACCAAGTAGGAGAGATCCTACTAAATACACAAGTTCTCATTTATGACTTGTGGAGAGCTACACTCTAGAAGGAGATTTAAAAATAGTTGGACAAGATTTACAAAAACTGTAACTCAGGTTAGAAACAGGTCAGTCACTGATTGGAATAACTCATGAGCAGAGGCTAGAGTGAACAATCTACAGTGCTTCATAAAAATGTACATGGTATTCAATAATAAATCCCCAGGTATACCAAAAAACACGACCAGAGAACACAGTCATGGAAACTTCCTAGACATAACCAAACGCCTCATGGGGCTGAGTTGCTGGGCTTGAAGTGTACGGACCATAGTCTCAGGGGACATTCAGGTTAATTGGCTTAACTTATTTCGTTAAAGACAATGTTCTACACCATACTTATATAATTAGCTACGGGAGTCTTGAAAGCTTGCAAGCCGCTGTCTAAGAAACGACTATTTATCTCTTTCCATCCAGAGCAAATGAGAGAGAAGAAAACCAAACACTCAAGAAAGCAATTAGTCCAAGGAACTAATGAACCACAGGAATTACAGCCTCTGCTAACCTGAGACCAGGAGAACTAGATGGTGCCCAGCTACCACTACAGATGGCTCTGACCAGATTCACAATAGAAGATCCTGGTTAGAGTGGGGAAAAAAATGTAGAACAAAGCTAAAATTCATAAAAAAAAGATCAGACTTTTACTGGTCTGAGAGAGACTACAGGAACCCCTGAGAATATGGCCTTTAGACACCATTCTAACTTGGAAATGAAGCCACTCCTGGAGATCACCTTTCAGCCGAATAATAGGTCCGTGCAATAAGCAACAACACCCAGGTGGAAAGTGCTCCTTAGAACAATCATCTATATGAGACCAAAAGTGCAACATCAACCCAAAAGTAAAGATGAGAAGGCAGGAAGGGGCAGGAAAACTGGGTGAATGGAAACAGGGAACTCAGGGTAGTAATGGGGAAAGTGCTGACACATTGAGGGGATTGCAGCCAATGTCACAGAATGATTTGTGTATAAATTATTGAATGGGAAAATAATTTGCTTTGTAAGCCTTCACCTAAACAAAAACAGCACAATTAAAAAAGAATTGCCAGACATACTAAGAAACAAGACGAAGAGAAAAAAAAAGGACAATAGAAATAGATGACCTGACCTAATTTTTTTTTTAATTATTGGAGTTGTCAGATACGCACTTTGGAATAACTGTGATTAATGTATTCAAGAAAATAGACAACAAGATGGAATCTATATAAAGGAATAAAGTAAAAACCGTACAAATGAAAAGTTAAAATTGAAATTAAAGAATGCATTGATAGGCTTAGCAGAACATCGGATTTGGCCAGAAGAAAGGATCAGTAAACTAGAAGATAAGTGAATAGAAAGTATGCAAGGTGTATCACAGAGAGCAAATATAGTGAAAAATATAGAAAAAAAAAAAAAGACATGTGGGTCAAAGTGAAAAGTCTAATGTATGCATAACTGGAGTTTCAGGAAGGGAGGAGAGAAAGAAGGATAAACAATATTTGAAGATATAATGGTCAGCCATTTTCCAAAAATGATAAAATCATTAAGCTACATACTCAGGAAGCACTGTGAAACTCAAGCACAATAGTTACAAAGCCAACCACACCTAGATATATCACACTAAAGAGAACAGATTAAAGAGGCACATTAAAGAGGCCGACAGATTAAAAAGGCATATTCTTTTCAAAGATGCAACTTTATTACTGACAGTTGCTTTCTCAACAGAAATTATGGAAGCCAGAAGACAATGAATGTGTTAACACTTCTGAAGTGCTGAGAAAAAAAAAAAAAAGACTGCCAACCAAGAATTCTATACCCAGCAAAAATATCCTTCAAAATAAATGAAAGATAAAAATATTCCCAGAAGATAAAAGCAGAGAGATTTATTGCCAGTAGACTTGTACTTAAAAAAATACAGAATGTCCTCCAGGAAGAAAATGATCCCAGACACATTAACAAAAGTATAGAAATAAAGAGAAATGAAAGCATAAATATGTGGAGACATACTTAAATAATGATTGAACAAAGCAATAATAATGATTATAGTGTCATATGGGGTCTAAAATAATATTACTATGCATAACCACAAGAACACAAAAGTCACAAGTGAGAAAATGGAGTTAAAGTTTTCCAAGGCCCTAACATTGTCTGGCAAGTGGCAAAAGTACTAATTTATATTATTCATAGACGTATGTTATAATTTCTAGGGTAATTATTAAAAAGATAGTAAAAGAATGTATTACCAACAGGCTATAAGGGAGAAAAGTCAAATAATAAAAATATTTGATCATCCAAAAGAAGGAAATAATGAAGAGGAAAGGAAACATAAAGCGACTGGAAAAAATAAATATCCAATCGCATGATGGTAGCTATAAATCTAAATAGTTCAGTAAGTATATTAATTATAGATGGATTAAATAATGCAATTAAAGGACAAAGATTGTCAGGTAGGTTTTTTTTCTAAATCTAATAATATGCTACTTACAATAACCACATCTGAAATACAAGAAAACAGCAATGTTGAAAGTTGATAGGGAAAGATTCCACAGAAGCACTAAACAAAACAAAGTCGGTGTAGCTATACTACTGGTGTCTGCTCTAAGACAAGACACATCACTAAAGTATGAGATTTTGTAATGATAAATGGATCAACTGAACAAGAAGATAGTAATTCTTCATTTGAATGCATCTAGAAATATAGCTTCAAAATATTTATTGTAAAAATGGTAAGAACTAAAAGGGGAAATACACAAATCCACAATGGGAGATTTTAACTTTCTTAACAACTTTCTTAATTACGAACAGAAGATATAGACAAAAACCTCGATAAAGCAATAGAAGATCTGAACACGAATAATAAAAATAAATATACACACACATATATAAACATATGATAAACACTGTACTCAATAATGGCAGAATACACATTCTTACCAAGTGAACTTGGAACTTAAACCAAAACTGACCATATACTTGGCCATGAGTCAAATCTTAACAAATTTCAAGGGATTAAAGTATTCTAAGAACACACTCTCACCATGTGGAATTAAACTAGAAAGCTACAACTGAAAGATTACTAGAAATTTCCCCCATGTTTAAAAAGTGGTCGATATATTCCTAAATAATTCATAGGTTATAATTCATAATGAAAATTTGAAAATATTTTAATTATAATAAAAACATGACATATCAAAGCATACGGTTTTCTCGGTTTCTCAAACTGTGCTTAGAGGAAAATTTATATACGTAAATATACGTATTTAAAAAAAAAAGAAAGCTAAAAATTTTATGATGTTAGCATCCATCTCAAAAAGTTATAAAAAAAGCAACAAATTAAACCCAACTAAAGTAGAAGGGAGAAAATAAAGATAGAAGCAGAATCAGTGAAATAGAAAATAAACCTATAATAGAATTAACAAAATCAAAGTTAGTTTTTTGAAAAGACTAGTAAAATTGACAAATCTGTAGCAAGACTGATTAAAAAATAAAGAGGCACATGGAAGGTTTTCATGGCTGTGACCTTTCGGAAGTAGATCACCAGCCTTTCTTCCAGGGTGCCTCTGGGTGAGTTTGAACCACCAAGCTTCCTGTTAGTGGCTGGGTGCTTAACCATTTACACCACCTAGGGACTCCAAAAACCATGACATAAATCACAATTCATCCATCTGAACTCCTAAAATGAAGAAGTCTGACAAAGGCCAGGTATTGGAGAGAATGTGGAGCAAATGGAACTCTCGTACACTGTTACTGAGAGAATAGATAGGTACAATCACTTTGGAAAACTGTCTGACAGTATTCAGTGCTAAAGGTGAATATACAACACAAAATGTATATATGTGTTTAGCAAAAGACATGTATAAGAATGTTCATTGCAGCTCTTTTTTTGTAACAGCCAAACTTGGAAACAACCCAAATGTCCATCAGCAATAAAAGGGATAAATAAACTCACGTATAGTTGTTCTATACATGATTAGCAGTTCGAATCCACCAGGTGCTCCTTGGAAACCCTACGGGGCAGTTCTACTCTGTCCTATAGGGTCACTATGAGCCGAAATCAACTCCATAGCAACAGGTTTTTGGTTTACAGTTGTTCTTTGGAACACTCTCCTGCAATAACAATGAATAAATCACACACAAGAAAATGGACAAATCTCATAAATACAATACTGAGTCAAAGAAGGCTACGAGAGATATAAAAGAGTACGAGAGAGAGCATACTCTAGGGTTTGATTTATATCAAGTTCAAATAATAGACAAAGCTAAAATGTGGCAGTTAAAGTCAAGATAGCGATCACCTTTCAGGGCAGGCAAGAGGGAGGCTTCTGGGACCATGACCGCACTTCCTTTCTTGATCTGTGCTGGCTATTCAAACGCACTTACTTTGAGAAAATTCAGCTTGCTTTATACTTCAAAAATGCATTAAAACAAATATAATGCCATACCTGCTTCTTTGAAACAAAAGGTATGAAATAAAAAGTGCTTCCGTCCTACCTCCCCTCACAGTGGTAATCCCACCCCCCACCCTCCTGGAGGTAATCCCTGTGTTCCTACCAGTGTTCTTTCTGTGCATATGCAAACATGAGGGCTGGAGCCCATGAATGCATACACTCATGTGGAACTTCTAAATTACATCATTCAGTCTGCTATTTCCCTGGGTCTCTGTTCGCTCATCTTTAAACGGCCAACGTTGGGCTAGGTTTGGATGTGATCATTTCTAAAATTCTGTAGTTCTCTTCTTCTCTTTCACGAATGCAACAAATACTGACTAAATATTCAGCAAGTCCCAGGCACTGTGCTAGTCTGGCCAACAAGAGACAGTTGCTCCATGATGTCTGTGACTTTAATGAATGAATAATGAATGAGAGAATGAGGGTGAGCAGCCCAGGCTCTGCCATCAAGGAGCCCCAGTGGACCAAAAGATGTTCCTGTGCATGACAAACACACCAGGGGACCTATGCTGTGGTAGAAGCCCCAGTGCTGAGAGGGTGGTGAGGAGCAGCCAGCTCACCAGCAGGATTCTCAGATGAGGCGTTCCCCAGGTGCTTCTGAGAGGACCCACAGAGGTTCGCCTGGCCTGGGTGGAGGAGCAGGGGTGCGTACGGGAACTGGGAAGGGGACGGTGCGGGAGGGTCCCTCCTCCCAGTCTTGGAAATGTGGACAAACATGCACGAACCTGTTTACACTAAAATGTTTAACATGCTACCCTTCCATTCTGTCTGCAGAGGCAGTGATGGAATTCAGCACGAGAATATTCTGGGAAAGGAGGCTTGGAAATAATCCTCAAATATGCCATGCCACTGGCTGCCAACCCTGCCTACTGCCAGGATGGCTGAAGCTGAGGTGAAAACGCCTACAGCAGTCAGCCAATCGTGGTTCTCCTGGCCCCATCAGCACCTCGCGGGATTTTCCCACAATGCACCTGTGCTCCTTGCACCGTGCACCCCAGTTTCTCCTCCTGGCTAGGACGGGCGGTGGAACCGTGGCCTACTGAAGAAGCAAATAAAATTAAAAAAAAAAAAAAATCACCCAAGACGTCAGCTCACTCCACAGGGGACGTTGAGGAATCCATCCAATCCATTCCCTGTATTCTTAATTTCTCCCCAGGGAGGCTTAGCCCTGCAAGGTGTGCGGAGCGTCTACCTCAAGCGGTGCGGTGAAAAGGCAAGTGAGGAAGGGAAGGGGCTTAGCTCAGCTGTGGTCGCCTTTCCTGAGCCACACGCTGATGACAGAATTCGCCCGGTTTCCCCAACAAACATAAGGCTTTGTAAAAAATTGTTTGAAAGGAAAGGGAAGTGGGGGGGGGGGGAGATTTTAAAAAGCTGTGCTACCGATTTCAGCCAAGACGACAGCGGAAGCGGCGGTCTCCCTGCGGGAGCAGCTGCATCTGAGAGCTGAGGCAGGAGCCGCCGCCAGCGGAAGAGAAGAGCAACAGGCAGCATCATCTGCTGCTGAGGAGGTGTTTTTATCAAAAATGCGCCTGTTGTGGTATTGCTCAGTGGTAATTATCACCACGCTCCCCCAAAGCCAGCCCAGAGCCGCCGAGGGAGGGCGGTTGCCTTTTTGTGAAGGGCTGAGTTTGCGAGATCAGAATTAGCATTGAAACGCAAGCAGGTAGGTACTAGACTCAGCCCACCACAGACTGCTGTTGGAGGGGAGTTCAGCCCACTCCCGGGGATGTTTGGAAGAACAAGCCCGGCCTATCTCAGACTCAGAAGATAGGCTTGAAACTAGGAAAAATGAGTTATTTTTCCATATTCACTGCCAGATATTGCTGTGGGAGGGGGCCACACGCAGAGACAGGACAGGCAGTGACAGGTCCCACCCTGCCTTCACAGGATCACATCATTCATTGACATCGTGTGGGGTTGGATAGCTCACAGCCTGGCTGTCACTTGCTGACCCATTTCCTCCCCTTTGGGAAGAAATCCAGTGATCTGTGGGTGCAGGAGCTTAGGAATTAGAAATGTACATATTTTTTAATTAAAAAAAATATGACGGGTTGATGGGTCACCTAAGGTTTGCTCTTCGCTTTGTCATTTTAAAGAAAGTTTTGTTTTTTTAAACGCCACCAGGGTTTTCTTTTAAATCACTACTATGGAAGAAATACATGCCTGTGGAGAAGCCAGTCTTTCTACAAACGTGAAAAGTGAGAATGAGCCCCTGTCCCAGTCCCTGGAGAGCCCCCACCATCTGCAGGAATGGGCAGCAGGGATGGCCCCAGACCTCCACCCATGATCCCTGCCCTTTTCCTTCACATGTCTTAACGATATGGGGTGTGACTATAAGAGCAGCTCTTGTGGAGCAGTTTCTCCTTGTGCCCCTCCCCCGCTTACGTGGATGAGTCGGTCACGTCCCGCTAATCATCCATTGTTTATTCCAATAACACCTGCATGTAAGGCACGGTCAGTCAGGTGCTGAGAGTCCACGGGACAGCCAACGGTGGGGACATCCAGGTGAGGAGACGGACATCGCCCCACACCCACAGGTGAGGAATCATTCTCAGCGCTGATGCAGGTGTGTTTTGCAAGGCTACCCTGAGGTGTCCCGGAAGGGTGTAATAAGTGTAACCACGGAAGAGGGCTGAAGAGCTTCAAGCATGAGGACATCCTAGGAAGGCAGCTCAGGAAAGCTGGCAGACTCAGGGTGGGCCTCTGAATGTTGTGGGTAGTGGAGAGGTTCAGCCTCAAACTTCTGGGTTTCTGGGGAGTCCCAATATCAGACTCTCTTTCTGCTCTCAAACAACTCATCACACTACGCCTTCTGGAGTGAGAGGGAAAAATACTGTTGCGAGCCGTAGAGACAAGGCTCTGAGAAAGGAGGCTGTAGTCTCACGTGCCCCAGTGAACAGCTGGAATTTACCCCACACAGTGGAAACTCATCAAAGTTCTTGTCAGGGAAACTGTATCCGTGCACTATCGCTGCTGTAACAAATTAACATGGACTAGGTGGCTTAAAACAATGCTTACTTATTCTTTTACAGCTCTGCGGGTCAGAAGCCTGGGTCAGCAGGGTTTTGTTCCTTATGGAGGCTCCAGGGGAGAATCATTTCCTTGCCTTTCCTAGCTTCTAGAGGCCACCCTGGTGGCACAATGGTTAAGTGCTGGGCTACCAACCTATGGTCTGTGGTTTGAAACCACCTAACCACAATGCAGGAGAAAAGACCTGACGATCTACACCTGTTAAAGATTTCAGCCTAGGAAACCCTTTGGGGCAGTTCCACCCTGTCCTACAGGGTTATTATGTGTTAGAATCGACTGGATGGCACACAACAGAGGCCTCCCACATTTCTTAGCTTGTGGCCCCTTCCTTTATCCACAAAGGCAGAGTGTCATAAAATCTCTCTATTTCTGACCTGTGCTTCCATCCTCACATCACCTCTCTTTGATGTCCTGCCTTCCTCCCATAAGGACTCCTGTGATTATATCAGGTCCCTCCAGATAGTCTAGGATAACCTCTCTATCTCAAGATCCTTAATCTCATCTGCAAAGCCCCTTCGTTGTGTAAGGCTACATATTCACAGGTTCTGGACATTAAGACGTGGACATCTTTGGGGAGTCATTCTGTTTACCCCAAGAATGATCTAATAATTAACAGTAATAATAACACGTGGAGTGTGCTGAATACTATTTTGTGGCAGGAACTTGATATTCTCTCTAATCCCTGCTATGTGGCAGGGATTATTAGTACTTCCATTTTACAGAAAGGCAAACTGAGACTCAGGGTTGACATGACTTGCTCAAGGTCTCTTATCTAATAAGGATCCTTATTGGATCCCACATGTCTGACTCTAAAACCAGAGTTCTCTGCCAAGGCAGCATGTGAGGACTTAGATATGGTGTTTAGTTATGTTAATAGCTTAGTTTATGTAGCTGTTTGTGACTCAAGTAACCTGGAGAAGCCTCTGTCTTGCTCCAAAAATATCTTTCTTTAAGCACACTTGTCACAAGCACATGCTCTGTGCCGCTTAGGTACCAGGTTCTGTGCTAAGCCAGAGACGGAAGCAGCCCCAGCCCTTCCCCTGTGGGGTCCCAGTGCTGCACGCAAGAGACACAGGTGCACACACACCTCCCACGTGTGCAAGGGCAGGGCGTGCTAGGCCCCAAGGAGCCCAAAGGAGACCGCCCCTCCCTCTGTCTGCAAAGGTTAGGGAAGATTTCCCAGAGGGGGAGACATTTAGCAGAGACTCGAAGATGAAGAATGAGTCAGAGTTTATCATGTGGATGAGGCTTGGGGCTGGCAGGGAGGGGGAATTGGGCAGAGGAAACAGCCTGTGCAAGGGCATACAGGTGAGAGAGTGGGGGGAATGGAGAGAGAGGGAGGGAGAGAGGGGAGAGAGAGAAAAAAAGAGAGGAGGGGGGAGAGGGAGAGAGAGATGAGAGAGGAGATAGGAGAGAGATGAGAGAGAGGAAGGGGGAGAGAGGAAGTTGGAGAGAGAAGAGAAGGGAGAGAAGAAAAGGAGGAGAGGAGAGAGATGGGGGAGAGAGAGATGAGAAGGAAAAGAGAGAGGGGATAGGAGAGAGAAGAGAGAGAGAGAGAAGGAGGGGGGAGAGAAAGAGGAAACAGAGGGAGGGGAGAGAGAGAGGGGAGGGGACAGAGAGACAAAGATGAGTGAGGAGGAGAGAGGTTAGAAAGGAGATAGAAGGAGGGAGGGAGACAGAGAGGGAGAGGAGAGAAAGGAGGGGGGAAGAGATGGGGAAAGAGAGAGAGAGAGAGAGAAGAGGGAGTGAGCTGGGGGGAGGGGGAGGAATAGAGAGAGATGAGAAAGAGCAAACACACACTTAGAAAGATAACTAAAGGGAAGCCAAGTGCCTGGGGATGAAAAAAAGCTAGAGGCAGCAGGAAGGGCAAGAACATGGAAGGAAGTGTGAACCCAAAAGAATTTTTGGGCTAGGAAGAGATAGACTTTCAAGGAAGTTGAGTTTGTCAGCGGAGAAAGCACAGTGTTAAAGGTAGGAAGACCAGGTTCGAGTCCTGCTGCCGCCACCAACTAGCTGTGCAAATTTGGGGCAAGTTCCTTAGCTTCTCTGGGTCTTACTTATCTATTAAATAGGGTTACCCAAGACCCAGTTGTCATCCAGTCGATTCCGAATTATGGTGACCCCATGTGTGTCAGAGTAGAACTGTGCTCCATATGGTTTTCAGTGGTTGATTTTTTGGAAGAAGATCACCAGGCTTTTCTTCTAAGGTGCCTCTGCGTGGACTCAAGTGCCAACCCTTCAGTTAGCAGCTGAGCACATTAACTGATTGCATCTTTAGATCAGATTATTTCTAGGTCACTTAAAATTCCAAATTGGTATGATTTTAACTGGCCTCAAAGCTTTTCTGGTGCAGAAATGTGCGTGGTGGCGTGTGATCCCTACTCCCCAGTATTTAAGTAGCTACTCTTCCATTCCCAAATCTTCCACAATGTGTTAGTGGTATGTTGACAAGGGAATCTGGGAGATGCCAGGTTCCTGAGGCCGCCAAACCTGCAAAGAGCCCGTCCCATGAAGCTCCAGGGTGGGCAGCAAAGGCAGGAGCTGGTAATGGGAACAAGTGTTTCCAGGGTCTGTGGAAGGCGGATTTGCTGGAAGCGCCCCTTGCCTCAGCTGCTACTCCCTCTTGTTTCAAAAGAATCTATAAAACCCAGCCCAAGGAAAGAGATGCACATGGGATGTTCACCATCTAACTGGTTACAAACATGAAAAACTGGAAACAAATGGAACACCTATGCTAAATAAATGACAGGCATCTGCATGGGGCCATTAAAATACATCTTTACCAAATGTTCATGGCCTGGAAAAATGCTCACCACAAAATGGCTGTTGAACCATGAGAATGAGCTAACCATTCACCATTAAATTTAAAAAGTAATTAAAAAAAAATTTAGATTGGTAGCCACATAAATGTATTTGTGTGCATAAAGACTCTGTGTGGTATATGTATGTATGTGCGGTATGTGTGGAGTATGTGTGTGGGTGTGGCATGTATGTGTGCAGTGTGTGTGTTGGTGTGTGCGTGTGGTATGCGATGTGTGTATATATATGTGTGGTGTGGTGTGTGTGGTCTGGTGTGTATATGTGTGGTATGTGTATGGTGTGTGGTGTGTGTGTGAGTAGTATGTGTGTGGTGTGTGCGTGGTATGTGGTATGTATATGTGGTGTGGTGTGTGTGTGGCATAGTGTGTGTGTAGTGTGGTGTGTGTGTGGTGTGTGGTGTGGTGTATATGTGTGTGTGTTGCGTGGGTGTGGTATGTGTGGTATGTGTGGGGTGTGGGTATGTATGTGGGGGGGTGTGTGTGTGGTACAGTGTGTGTGTGTGGCATGTGTCACATGTGTGTGTGGCATGTGTGTGAAAGAAAATATACCAAAATGTTAGTAGAGGTTATCTCTGAAAAGAGGAAGTATAGATGATTGTTATTTTCTGGTTCATGTTTTTCTGCAAGCAAATGTGTATTCAAATTTTTGTGGTAAGCAGGCATAGATTTTTTTGCTGAAAAAGTAAAAACATATGCTGAATAGATGGGTATTTGCACTACTTTGGGTGGGACTTTAAAGCTACAACTTGAGCTATGAGTTCAGTGTTGATATCGGTGGTTTAAAGCACCCTTTGTAAGCTGGCTGCAGACATACTAATATGCTGCCCTTCTGGGTATTCCAATTCCTATAGATACCCCCAAATTAACTAATAGCTAAAGTAAGCTGTTTCCCTCAACCAAAAATTGGTAGATACGACGGTACGAAGAAACCACGGCAAAAAAATAACTGTTGGAAAAGGCGTCCAGAGCATTTTTTTTTTTAAACAACTAAGGGGTCTGCATCACACGCAGGCTGCTGTGACTTGGTGTGGAGAAGAGGTCACTTTACCTGAAGTCAGGTACAGGTTGAGCAACATCAAGGCTATCACACCTGAGAAACACACCTGGAGGCTGCTCATCAGCTCTCCATACCCTTGTCTTCCAGCGGTTTCTGTGAAACTGCTCTCTGAGAAGTCCGTGGTAGATGGCTGATGCTTCGAAGGGGAAAGAGGAGAGAGAAGAGGAAAGATAAAGGGAAGATGGAGCGAAAGCTTGCCACACGACCCCCTCCTGCATCCCTGTGCCCTGCCTGAGCCTGGGTGTCCATGGGGCAAAACCCCGTTATCCTGGGAGTATTTCCATCTCTAGGGGATAGATTTGTGTGCTTATTCTGTGCTCCCCCTTAAAAATGGCCTTTCTGTTTTATAATGATTCGAATGGAGACTTCAGAGAAATACTGCCTTACATGAAAAAGACTCAGTAAATACGCTCCTCAAAATTTTCATTCCTAATATATCAGTAGCTTTTCAGTTCATTATAGTGTTATTAGTCCGTCTTCATAAAAGTGCTATGCATCTTTATTAAAAATGGAAGTTCACATCATAAAATGGGTGGTGGTAGCTTTGATTAATTTCTTCACATACAGTGAACTTTACAGCAAATTGGACAGTGTAATTCAATTCCTATTTCGGCAGATTTTTTTTTGTTGGTAGAAAATTGATATCATTCATATGTAATCATATTGCCTTTGCAAGAGATATTTAAGAAATAATATCCTGAGGTAATGATGGCATGGCTTAATTATTAATACCGCGCTTTCACACACGACGATGCGCGTTTCTTTTATCAAGCTTGACTTCTATCAGAAAATATTTCTCCAATCTAAATTCGGCTGCTTGCCACCAGCATGTGCACATGTGAGAGTTTGCTTTGTATAACTTTTTCTTTCTTTAACAGCTAGAGCGTTGTTTCTAGGGTCATCATTGGTGTTAAGAGGTTTAACAACCTAACATAAAAATCTAAACTAGAAAGAAACTTGAAAGGTTTAAAATTCAACGGTCCCCCTGTCCTCCCTCTGCCCCAAATGTCAAGCAAAACAATTGCAGCTGGTGTGAGTTTTCCCAGGGAGGCCGAAACTACATAGCCCGAACTGAGTGGCTTAAAGCAAGAAAATGTTATTCTCTCACAGTTCTGGAGGCAGAAGTCCAAATTCAGTGTGCCGGCAAGGCCAGGCCTTCTCTGAAGGCTCTAGGGGGATCCTTCCTTGCTGCTCCCAGGTTCTGGTGGCCCCAGGCGTTCCTTGGCTTGTGGCCCCTCACTCCAGTCTCTGCCTCCATCTTCAGGTGTCTATCTTTGTGTCTGTCTGTTCTCTTTGACGAGGACACCACTCTGATTAGATTAGGACCCACCAGCTGCATTTTGGCCTCATATGAACTTAACTACATCTGCAGACCCCATTTCCAAATAAGGTCACCTTCTGAGGCCCAGGGGTCAGGATTTCAACATGTCTTTTTGGGGAGACACAGTTCGATCCGGACCAGGTACATTTCACATTAAACAACTGCAAACCAAACAGAAGTTTCCTGCCTTTGGGTGCTTCCAAGCTCCTCTCCACGAAGGCATCCTGGCCATGTTCTCATCTGCTGAAGGAAAGGCCTCCTGAGCACCTCCATGGCCCATGACAGGCCCTTGGCACAGGTGTGTCTTTTCAGGGACACCACCTTCCTGTTATGGTTCCTCCACCCGTTCCTCCATTTTCTCACTCCCAATGGGTTAATGCTGCCCTTGCTCCTGAAGTTCCTTTACCCTGGGCACCCTATCCTGCCAACATGGACACCCTGTTAGAACGGTGCCAAAGTGGACATCCTGTTAGAAAGGTTAGACAGGCCTGCTGAATGGGGCTTGGTGGTGGCAGGAACAGTGCTCTGCAGACCACACTTTGTGGGCTTGTTACCTGAGAAGGAGCCTGTATACCTAGGGCCACCCAGGACATATCCTGAGGCAGGACAAAGGAGGAACTGAACCTTCCCTCAGGCAAACAAGAAGGATCCACTTCTTGGGAAGAGCCCGTCCCCCCAGAATGCATGCTAACATGGCTGGGGCCCAGGGCCTCTGAACTACAGGAGAGGGCAGTGCAGGGAGCCAGTGTATGGGGATCGGGGAGCGCGATCACTTGGGGCATGTCAGGGATGCCATGGCTGGCTGCGTACCTGGCTCCCTCAGCTGGCTCCTCCAGACTTGGCCCACAGAGTTGTGGTGCAGTACAGCCACTGGAATACTGCATGAATGAAAGAGAGCTTTGGGGAACAGGGAGACTGATGAGCCACAAGACTGATTCTTTGCCCTTCTTCTCTGCCTTCCGGCTGGGGTTGGGGACTTAAGGCTTCTATGCCAAGTGGTGGCTGAGTGCCAGCCTCAGAGAAGGAGGAGACAAGAGTTTGCCTGAGGGGAAAAAGGTGGAGCCTATAATTTGGGGGCTGTATGGGTTTCCTCGGGCTGCCAAAGTGCACGGCCTGGGTGGCTTAATCGACAGAAAATTACCATCTCACAATTCTGGAAGCCCTAAGTCCAAATCAGCGTACCAGCTGTGTTGATTCCTTCTGTGGCTCTGAGGGAGACTCTGATCCTACCTCTCTCAGCCTCTAGTGACACCCGGAGAGCCTTGGCTTTCCAGTCTGTACCTCCATCTTTACATGGCAGCCTTCCCTCTATCTCTGTTCTCCTCTTTCATAAAGACAGGGCTCAAATGGGATTAGGACCCACCCTACTACAGTAGGACCTCATGCTAACCTAACTGATAACATCTTCAAAGACCCTATTTCCAAACAAGGTCATGCTTCCAAGTTCCAGGAGTTAGGGCTTGAACCTATGTTTTTTTTTGGGGGGGGGAGGCAGAAGACACAATTAATCTACAATGGGGTCCTTGTTTTCACTTGTTCTGGCCAATGAGAGGTGTGATGTGCCCCCCCATTCTGCATGAGAGAATCTCAACTCCTGCCCATCATGAGGGCCACACTAGATCATACTTAAGTCTGTGGTTAGAGCCCCAAATTTAGAAGAAAGATGACTTGCTCTCCTTAAATCATTGTCAAAAGCTATTTGTAAGCAGCTGAGCTGCACCAAGCATTACACGAGTGTCTTAACGCATGGGGCTTTGTCCCTGAGCATCCAGAGCAGTGACGGAGCAATGGCTGGGCCTCTTCCAAGTAAAGGGCCCACCAGGCAGCTGAGGGAGGATTTGAAATAAATGACTATGACAATGGAATATCAGCTACTCACTCAGGGTTTTCCGTCCACACTGCAGAGAGGCGGTTTGGGGGATGGTCCATGCTGGACCACAGGCTGCCTGCACACAGGGCAGGAGACTGAGGGACAAAGCTGTCTCTCCAGCCCATTGGGGGAAAGTCCTGGAGGAAAGGGCTTCTAGCATCACGGGTGCATGAAAAGGGCCGAGAGAAGAAGCAGGCACCTGACAGTCCCATGACCCTGAGCACCAGTCCCAGGGAAGACACCTGCCAAACTCCATTCCTCTAGTGTCTGTGAGTCTCCTGGAAACTCTGAGGTGGGGCAGAGAGTCCTGTCATTTCCACTTTATAGGAGAAGAAACTGACCCTCAGAGAAACTGGGTGACCTGGAAGGGCTATAGATCACAACTGCTAAGGGACAGAGCTGGGATCTTTTGGAAAAAGTGAACCCTTCCAGGGAAATGAAACATTAAAAACTCTTGCCATATCAATATCATTTAGACTGATCAAAAAATGTCAGGTAGCCCCTTTCTTAACCACTGCCCCCACAATGACTTCAGAATAAGGGGGGACCAGCAGTGTTGAACTAGGCTGGCCCAGGGACGGTTCCATTTAGGCCCGTTTCCCTAGTGGAGCCCACCTCAACAGTACAGCCTGTGTGGAAAAGACAGGGTGCCCCAGCAGAGGGGCACATTGCCCAGAGGGTCCTCTCACACCCTCGGTGACTCCACACTTTCAGGAAGAGAAGCTCCAGGACCTGCGCGGTGCTCACCCCTGCTCCGGAAGCCATTCTGTGGCCCGCAGTAAGCCGGCGTCAGTCCCTGCCCAGTGCAGGGAGAGCCTCTCACTTTAGGTTTTGTGTTGATTGTTTCTGCTCTGGAAACAACCCTGGATTCATGGCAAGAGCCAGACAAAGACGGCGCTGAGTTATGCCGTAATTCACAGCAGGAGATTTATGAATATTATTTTCCTGTAAAATCCAGCATTTTCTCCACTGCTCGAAACCTTTAAATGGCACAGAGCCGTGCCCCTGGCAGAGTCCCCCACCTCGCCCGCGTCGACCCGCACTGCCAGCCCTGTAAATAGCGCCTTCTGCTTAACCTGTCGTGTCAGCTCACCATATCCAAACTTCCTGATGGCTGCCTCTCATTCAGAGGTCTAGTAAAACGGCAATTACTACGGCTGCAAGCTGACTTGTTCCGCAAAGTGCCTTAAGTAGTTTTACAGGAGCCGTTAGCCTCGCTTGTGCGATTGTGTTTATCAAAGTGAACGAGTCCATTAGTACCGGCACCCCGGGACAGAAAGATGAGTTGAGAGGGGTGAAAACTACGTGGGCCTTTGAAGCTCATTCTTGGATGTAATATTTGAAGTCGTGACAATTCTTTCTATCCAAAAAAAGAAAGAAAAAGTTACACCAAGGCGTAACTTTGGCCAGCGAAATATTCCAGTGACTGTTTAGCTGAGTGTCTTTGGAGAAATATCTGGACCAGGAAATGGGCCTGGATTCTCCGAAAATAACTGGCTACAAGGACCAGGCCGGCGCATGTGCAGGGGGTAATAAGCCCTAGCAGGGCAGCTGGGGGACGCATCTCCGTCAGCGGGAACCAAGTCACCGTCTCCTGGCTCTGCCTAAACCGCTCAGGAAGGTGCTTAGGTCCCAGTTAAGATGCAGCCTCCTCTCCAGACCTCTGAGTCTGAGCTCCGGCTGGTGGTCCTACTTCAAACACTCAGGCCGCAAAGAGAAGCCTCCTTCTGCACCCTCACCAACAAGCCGCAGCACCCAACTAGCATCTTTCTGCCCTCGTGGACTCTGCCAGCCAAACTCAGCCCTTTTTAAAATGCGGGTTTTTTTTTTTTTTTTTTCAATAAAAAGGCAATCTCAGATTTGCTGTAAATTCAGACCAGGGAGTCACTAGCAGATGGGTGATGTTTAAGTTGCAAACCTAAGGGAAGGTTTTGCATTTTTGAAAAAGCCTCTTAAACTGCAGCTCTTAAAATAAAGAAAGATTTTCTGTTTTCCACAGTGACTCACTAAACCTTTATTTAGACAGTTGGTAAAAACACCACATCACATATTTCACATGTTTTTTTTTTTTTCACTGCTGCAGCTTAGAACAGTATCGTGTTTTTTTTCTTCTACAGGGAAGCAGAAATCTATAGTCAGTCATTTCCTTTATTTTTTCTAAATGGAACCTAGATGCCTGTTGGTGGGTTAATACTCCCGGTCAGACCCACCATGCAGCACCCTCTGGTGCACAGTCGAAGGAGAAGGATTGGGACCGTTACAGGCCTTTGTTCGTTTGCTGTTGAACATTTCCCAGAGATGAATTTTAAATGCTCATTCAAAAATACAACAAAAACATAATGACTTGAAATCCATCATCTTGCCGTGCGTGCAGTATTTTGCACTGTTGCTCTTGCTAGGTTTCGGGTGAGCTGTGTTTCAGCAAAGGGAACGTGGCCCCTGAAGCTGAGCCCTAGGGTCCACAGAGACCCACTCGGTCGTGCGGGCAAAATAGCGAGGTGCAACCCAAGCCGCCTCCTCTGAGGCTGCATCTTCCGGGGTCTGGAGAAGGTGCGGGGGTGAGAGGGCTGGGGGTGCTGAACCAGTGAGCAGATCTCCACCCTCTGGCGGAGGACTGCCAGGAAGCCTGAGCCTCCCAGGAGGTGCTCCCAGAACGCCCAGATGGTTCCTCCCACCACCCAAGACTGAGTCTGTCCAAAGCAACTTCTCGAAGACAGGTCAGTTCTTGGTGAGAAGTAGGAGGCCAGGTGTCCCAGGAAGTCAGAGAATTCATCTTACCACCCTGCACAAGCTGTAAGAAAGTCAACTGCAGCCTGGAAGGTTGAGTCTCGCTCTCCAATACAGCTGCCTCTTCCCCCTACTCTTAAGCACCTACTGTGTGCCAGACACCGTGCTAAGAGAAGAGAAGGGTCCTTAGATGAGGGAGAGGGCTGCTGCAATCTGTATTTACTTGTGGCCTCCCCTGCCTCAGTTTCCTCCTTTGCAGAGCGTACATGGTGAGAATCCCTGCCTCACATACTTGCTCAGAGCACAAAGTGAGTGCTTGAAACAGTGCTTGGCACACAATAAATGTGGAAGTGTGTTTGCCTTTTTCTTCCGAGGATGATTGATGCCAAAACCTTCCATGTTTCTGGGGTTGCCATTGCCTCTCTTCCAGAGAGCGGCTGAGGTTCACGGTGCCTTTCATTGGCCTGCTCACCTATGACTCAAAAGCACGGTAGTTGTTGTTAGGAGCCAGTAGAGTCGGTTCCGACTCATAGCGACCCTATGTACAACAAAACGAAACACGGCCCAGCCCTGCACCATCTTCAAAATTGTTGCTATATTTGAACCCGTTGTTGCAGCCACTGTGTCAATCCATCTTGTTAAGGGTCTTCTTCTTTTGTACTAACCTTCAACTTTACCAAGCATGATGTCCTTTTTCAGGGACTTGTCCCTCCTGATAACATGTCCAAAGTATGTGAGACACGAAGTCTCATAAGACGAAGACCAGGTGGGAGGTGGCAAAAAGCCACCACCAGATTTCCAGCTATCTCAGAAGTCAGTATGAAAAGACCAACAGTAAGGCACCTGGTGAGCAACCATCCATTTCCACAGCAATCGAGGACACCACACAGCAGCTGGAAGTGGGCTGTCGTGTGTGCACCACACCACAGGGGGCTGGATCTGTGCCCCTGCCAGCAGGTCTCTGTCCTGGCAGAGCTACTCCTCCTGTAAGGACTCACTGTCCTCTGTGGAATACGGAGGCTCTGCAGGGGGACGGCTTCCAGGATTGGTACCATGGGTTTTGCTTTCTCTCCCACTTTACTTTGCTTGCCTTGGGGGGGATGACATCAAGACCACAGTCCTTGCTGGGGACCCACGGAGGAAATCTGGGAGCCTCTGAGCTCATCCAGTGCAACACAAGCTTGTGCAGGGGCCTGTGTGTACATGCGACAGACACATGCACACAGAACACATGGGACTCACAGGGAACATACGCGATATACATGGAGCACACACAGAACATGGAGAATGAAAACATTTCATGCATCTCAGACAACAGACCCTTCCATCTTACTATAATAAATATTTGCTTGTTATTAACTAATACCAGAGCTGCCTTTGTGTATCAATAGGAAAAGGTCTGAAGTTAGACCTCCGAGAACTATCGCCATTAAAGGACTCTAAATGATTCACCTCATTCAGCATGATGTTTCTTATTTTCCTTTGGCTGGAACATGGTATTATTGTGCAAATACAGTAGTGCCATCAGTGGGAAATGTACCCTTCTTCCTTGCTCCAGTATTTTCTGTGTGGTGGTATTGTCATGACCACAGTACAACCACAGTGTAAGCGAGTCCACTGCCTGGCTTTATGGCACTCGACTGTGGTGCATCAGAACAAGCAGTGACTCTAGTCTTCTTTAGGTAGAATTCTCAAGATTATTAAACCACAGTACAGTGCTCATGGACAGTTACAACGATGGACTCAAACATACCTACGAGCATGGGGATGGCACAGGACAGGCAGCGTTTCGTTCTGTTGTACATGGGGTTGCCATGAGTTGGAGCCAACTCAATGGCAACTAACAACAACAAAACACTCACGAACGGTGGAGCTTGTTTCCTTCTAGAATGTCAGCATTTTAGGCCTGTGAGCTCCAGCACCCTTGCCATAAGCTCTCACTGCATTGAAAGGTGCATTTATGTCTCTAAATGCATTTCTGAGGCAGAATCACTTGTAGTTCTTCTTGCCTCTCTCAGCCTGGACGATGACGGGGTTATGGGTTGAACCATGTCCTCCAAAAAGCTATGTTAAAGTCCTAACCCTGCGAATGTGACCTTGTTTGGGGAAATAGGGTCTTTCTTTTCAGATGTTATCTGTTCAGTTAACAAAGGCATAGTGGAATAGGGTGGGTCCTAACTCAAATCACCTCTGAGTGGCATTTTATAAAGGAGAAAGACAGACATGGAAACGGAGTCACACACGGGGAGAAGACAGTGTGCAAGGACCCATCTACAAGAATCAACAGTCAAGAATCACCAGCAGCCACCAAGAGCTGGGAGAGGGGCAGGAACAGACTCTTCCTCAGCATCCCAGAAGAAATTGACAAGGCCGACACCCTGATCTCAGACTTGTAGCCTTCAGAACTGTGAGAGAATACATTTCTGTTCTTTAAGGCTGCCCACTTGTGGCATTTCATCACAGCCACCCCAGTGGACTCAGACATTAGGTAGAAGTGTCCTCTTGGTCATGATGGCCCACGACAGCTGATCCCCTGAGAACTGCTGAGTGTGTGCAGATTTCCCAAATCAGGATTTCATGTGAACACATGCCATTCCATACATATATGTCCCGTGATAACCCTGAGGTAAAGGCAGGCTGAGGAAGAGTTCAGGATTTCACCTCTCTGCCTCAGCTAAGCTCAAGGGTGGGTATAAGGAGTTGTGGGCGCAGCTGTGGGTGGCCACCAGTCACACAGGCCAGTGGACCTCCCCTTCCCGTGTTAATAGACAAGTGATGTTCTATCTCACATATGTCAGGAGCAACTGGTTCTACACAGTCTGGCATTCCCCTGGAGCCCTAACATTTCTGTCAGGGAAGACACGTTGGTCTCTGTGCAAATGTACAGTCAGCGAGGGTGGGAAGCCACTCTGGGGGGAGTGGACCTTTTCCCCTTTGCAAAGGTCATAAAGGGACTGCTCTGCACCCATCAGAAGCCCGTCAACCATCCTGTGCGTGTGGGATCTCTGCAACCGTGTAGGCAGCCTGATGAGTGAGCCCTGTGGGTGTGGATGCTGCCCTGCTCAGGAGGGAAAGGTGGCTGTGAGTGGCTGGACCCCCAGGAGGCAGGAGCAGCCCAGGCAGGGGGGCACAGGGCTCTGCACTAGGTTCCTGGTATTCAATTCCATTTTTTAAGACAATTGGGTTATCCCACCAACTCTTATAAAGCTAGAGAGAGAGTTGTTGGGAAAATCACCAAGAAATAGCCACCGTCTTTTGCATCACATAACATCCTCTATGATGGGGGTGAAGCCGAATGGTCCTGCAGAGCGCTCAAGAGGGGTGGATGGTACGTCCCCGTGCTTTTGATAATAATGTATAAATCAAGTTAGGGAAAGTAATTACTTTCTGATCGACTTACACGAAGATTTAAATGAAGTTTTATCTTCGTATCAGATGGATCTTTCTTGGGTAGCAACTTTTAGTATTTTAGCATTAAAAGAAGTCAGTGATCCAAAATTAAACAATTTCAAGGTATTTCAAAGGCACTTTTCTAAGGAACTTTGCCGTGGGTCCTACAGTGTACCAAATAACTGAGCCCTACTTCATTGCAGAATTAAAGTTCATTTTTTCCTCTGTTGGGTTTTCTTAAAACGAGTTCCACCAAAATGTTTATGAAAACTCATAGAGAAAACCTTACTTTTTTTCCAGTGAACTTAAAACAGTTCTAGTTTTTTTTAATTTGATGACAAAATTAATACTTGCTTTAAGAAAGATGTAAAATGACTTCTTTTACCATAAAGAAACAAAACAATATGCAACCTTTAAATCTAAAGAGATAAAATAAAGCTTAATTAAAAAAGAAAGTAGTAACAATATATTATCTTCTCTTTTATAAAGACACCAGTCATTTAGATTTGGGACCCACCCTACTGCAGCATGACCTCATGTTAACCTATAAAAAAAAATAAATACCCTATTTCCAAAAAGAGACGCGTTCACAAGTATAGGGGTTAGGACTTCAACGTAGCTTTTTGGGGGGACACAGTTCAATCCATAACACACACCATTAAGTGAGCAAGAACAGCCTCTAGCCCACGCATGGAAGAGTGCCCCACCAGGCGGCAGATCTAGGCACAGAGCAGCCTTCCGCGTAGTCTCCAGAAAAATAAGATGGGTGTTTTCCCTTTTTACCGACCTCAGGCAGGCATGGGAGAGGTAAAATGATAAAGTCATCCTCTGCAGATGGTCAGCCAGGGCGCAAGGCAGTAGCAGGCTTCATGTCATGCCATGAGAAGGGACTGCTGCTTCTTTCGGTCACACACAGAGATGAGCTGGAAGCTTCACATTTGACCAGGAAAGATGCACAATGTCAGTCAGTTCAATGGAACAAGCGCTCACTGCATGTCTGCTACGTGCCATGTGTCTGTGTTAGTGCCAGGCATGCAGAAGTGTGCGTAGCATGAGTCTGCCCTCACGTGGTCCGCAGTCTAGCTGGGAAGTCGACATGTGAGTAGTACGTTTTTATTATCCTGCCTGCCTGTTACAGAGGCTGGAAGGACAATGGTTTGTGGGATGAGTGGGAGTCATAGTAGAGGCACCATCTTTGACATACAGCATCTACCCTAAAGGTAGAAGTGAAGTTGGGTAAGATGAAATCTGGTGAGATGACCCCCGCCCAACAAGGCCTGTTTGCTGCTTCTGGTTGTACCAGTGAAGGCCCTGGTTAGGGAGGCCCTGGAGTACAGCAGGATCACTGGTGATCTGACCCCAGCTTGGGCCATTGTGGATTCTGTCCCTTCCTTGTCTCACAGACTGGGGCAGGGCAGGAAGAAAGTCTCTCATTTGCTGTACTGTTTAAGGAGCCCTGGTGGCCCAGTGGTTAAGTGCTCAGCTGCTAATGGAAAGGTTGATTGTTCAAACCGGCCAGTCGCTCCTTGGGAGAAAGATGTGGCAGTCTGCTTGTGTAAAGATTACAGCCTTGGAAACCCTATGGGGCAGTACTAATCTGTCCTATAGGGCTGCTATGAGTCAGAACAGACTCTATGGCAAGGGGGTAAGGGTATAACTCAATAGATCCAATGCAAGTGGGAAGAGGTATTTATTTTTTTACTTCAGTGGAAACATTGTTTTGTGGTTTTAGTCTCGTGAAAATGACTGTGTGCCTTAGTATTACCTTGAAATAGAATATCCCATGGTAACTGTTATGAGGAGTTTAAAAACTAGTAGAGGCCAGTGAAGTGTGATTGTATCAAAGTCTAGAAATAATTCTAATACGGAGAATAAACTACTTTGAAGCCACACTTCCAAAGGGTCGCTGATAGTAATATATAAACCACTGACGTAAAGTTCAAGTGGTGTGTAAATGTCACCAGGTTCGTGATATTAAAAACACCATTTTATAGCATGCGTGTTTTGGGTGGAGTTCATGATTATTAGATCTTTGATAGCACCAATCAACACATCAGAATGTAGCATCCCTGGGCGAGTTGTGTGACTGTGTTAGGCTTTACCCAGGAACCTGGGGCATGTCGTGCCTACCCATGTGGTTCATGAGCAAAGACCCTTGGTGGGTACCAGTAACAGAGCCTTCCAGCCATGAGGAAATGCTAGAGAAGAGGAAGCACCGTCTTTCTCTCGAGACTCTCCCAGTGACTACGGTCAAACAAGAATGTGCCTCCACAACAAAGGATTGCTACTTCAAGAACCACTGTGTGTCTAGATGAGTGTTATGGGTTGAGTTGTGTCCCACCCCCAAAAATCCATTGATGTCTTAAGCTCTGGTACCTGTGAGTACGACCCTGTTTGGAAATAGGATCTTGGAAGATACTGTCTGTTAGGTTAACATGAGGTCATGCTGGAGTAGGGTGGGTCCTAATCTTATATGATTGGTGTCCTTAAAGAGTAGAAGAAGATGCAGAGAGACAGGAACAGATTATCCCCCAGAGCCTCAGTAGGAATCAACACGGCTGACACTCTGATCTTGGACTCCCAGCCTCTAGGTCTGTGAGAAAATGAATTTCTATTTAGAGCCACCCAGTTCATGGTATTCTGTTACAGCAACCCCAGGATGCTTATGCACCCCGGAAAGCTCCATTTTTCTGCCCTGGATTCCACTTACACAGTGTGGCTCCTCTTGTGAGCAAACACCACACCCTTCCATGATGGTCCTTCCAAGCCAACCTCTGGGTTATTTTTCAAGCCACTAGCTTGCTATTTTTGTATCAATGGGACCAACTAATCCCATCTCCCTTTAGTTCAATAAGAATGCACTGAGTAGTCGCCATCATGGGGCTGTGTTTGGTCTTAGCTACCTGTTTGTTTCCAAGTGGAAAGCCCGTCATGAGGACAGAAACCAGGCTCCACAGAGTAGAATAAAATGCTTCTGATTTTCCACTAAATAGACAATAGATAAGTAATAACTTTGGTGAAGGGTAAGACAGTACGCAATACTGGGGAAGCATGCACAACTTGTACAAGGCAAGGTCATGGAAGCTCCATAGATACATTCAAACTCCCTGAGGAATTGAATTGCTGGGCTGAGGACTGTGGGAACCATGGTCTCGGGGAACATCTAGCTGAACTGGCATAACATAGTTTATAAAGAAAGTGTTTTACATTCTACTGTGGTGAGTACCATCTGGGGTCTTAAAAGCCTGTGAGCAGCCATCTAGGATACTCCACTGGTCTCACCCCTTTGGGAACAAGGTAGAACGAAGAAAACTAAAGATACAAGGGAAAGATTAGTCCAAAGGACTAATGGACCACATCTACCACGGCCTCTACCAGACTGAGTCCAGTACAGCTAGATGGTGTCCAGTTACCACCACTGAATGCTCTGACAGGGATCACAATAGAGGGTCTTGGACAGAGCTGGGGAGAAATGTAGAATAAAATTCTAACTCAAAAAGAAGACCAGACTTGCTGGCCTGAGAGAGACTGGAGAAACCCTGAGAGTATGGCCCCCGGACACCCTATCAGCTCAGTAATGAAGTCACTCCTGAGGTTCAGCCGTCAGTCAAAGATTGGACAGGCCCATAAAACAAAATGAGACTAAAGGGGCACACCAGCCCTGGGGCAAGGACTAGAAGGCAGGAGATGATAGGAAAGCTGGTAGTAGGGAAACTAAGGAAGTGTGTTGACATGTCTTGGGATGGTTAACCAATGTCATAAAACAATATGTTTACTGTTTAATGAGAAACTAGTTTGTCCTGTAAACCTTCATCTAAAGTACAATAAATAATAATAATAATAAAATGCTTCTAGTTTTCCTATCCCATTGATGGCTATGAAGTTGAACTGGCCAAGAGCTTTGAAAGTTTGGGTGTGTGTGTTTTTGTGGATATAAATGTGGCACCACAATGCAGGAACACCACCTGCTGAGCTCATCGACTTGTACAGGCCCTTCAGTGTCCTCCAGGCAGAAGGAACAGCCACTAGAACCAGCCTATCAAATGCAGCTGGGAAAAACAAGTCCCCTTTCTGCCTCCCCGTGATGGGGCCACGTCAGACAGTACCAAAATTGTCAGCGCCTGAGACAAAATTATAAGCACAGACTTGGTTCACGTAATACTGCTCATGTTCCCAGCCCTGTGGAGGGCACAAAGATGAGCAAGAGATGTTGTGGCCTCAGACTACTCATAGTGCAGGGAAGAAAAGAAGAAATGTACAAATGCCTTTAAAGAAAGTACCACTCACTATAAGAGGGGTTGGCTCAGTGATAGTAGTGTTTCCAGACCAAGACATCATATGTCTCATCCTCCCTTGTCCTGCAATTCATTGGGTTGGCTTTCAGAGCCCCAAACAATTCCAAAACCAATGAGACAGTGTTAACAGGCCAAATCACAGTTGCTAGGTTTGTTCTAATTGGACTCTCCTACCCAGGAAAAGCTTGGTAGACTTTGAGCATACATTTCAGTATTTTTAATTTTCTTAAAACTTTCAATCAGGCTTCAGACACAATGGAGGATCTTGATAGTTGTGAGAAGTGGGAGTTCCTTTGCTGCACACAAGATGATGGGTTTTTTTTAGAGTAGTTCACCCTGAACTAACAGCATACATCATCGTCACTGGCCCTCAGTCCCTCCTCAGATGCAACCCTGGGCATGGCTCTCGTCTGTGGGCCCAGACCCAGCCCAGGCAGGTGACTGGCCTGGGAGGTCCAGGCATTTCCCCTAACAAGACTGCAGCTCCACCGGTGTGGGCTGGTGGCATTACTGTCAACGTGCACAGATCTGGCCTGATGGGCCGTTTCATTTTTGGTTCCATTTTCTCACTGATGGGTACTGACTTGGAGACCCTTTTCCCAGAGGAGTCGGGTCACTCCTTTGGGTTAGGGGGCTCCTGATGAAACAAACCACCCTGTAGACTCAGGAGGAGACAGTTTCCTTGTGACACTGGTGCCTGGACCAGCTGCCTGGGGCTTCCAAGAAAATAGGGCAGTGCTTCTGTTCCCACGCCACCCTCCCAACATGAGAGTCCCTGATAGGTGCAAATGGTCAACACGCTCAACTGCTAATCTAAATGATGGAGGCTCAAGTCCACCCAGAGGTGCCTCAGAAAAAACGTCTGGTGATCTACTTCTGAAAGGTCACAGCCAAGAAAACCCTATGGAGCACAGTTCTACTCTGACCCACATGAGGTTGCCATAAGTTGGAGTTGACTCGACAGCAACTGGTTTTCTCCCAACACTGACATCCTCACGGTGTGGCCCTTTCCTCACAGGAGCGCTCAGGTTAGGGCCTCGTCTGCTGGAGTAGTGCCTGTGCTGCAGGTTGGCTTGTTCTTGTATTTTCTATTGGAAAATGTATCTGGACGTGGGGTGTGCCTGCTCTGTCTTCCCAGTAACAAAAAGCTCTCTTGAAGGTACCACGTCAGCAGGCGGGCGGCTGTGGACAGCGCATCTGGGCAAGCGTGAAGCTGGCTTCAGAAAGAGCATGCGTTCCGAAGAGCAGCTATCCCCAGCCAAACCGATGACAGTTATGTATATTATTTCCAGTGGCAACATGATTCTTGTTATGGGTCTGTGCTGACGTCAGTAATAAACAATAAGAAGATTGTAAACTATTGCTCTTTATAATAAAATTATGCTTCTTTGCTGTATTATAAATCTAATGGTTATTACATCAGCACCAGGGCCATATATCACGGCTTACCTTTTAAATACAACAGGGTATTATATGGCTCGACCGAAATGCCAGATTTATGATTGCTGGTTAGCCACGGCCTTTATTACATCACGAATGACGAATAGGCAAACGCACAGAGATGCCGAGACGACAGGATTATCTGCTCCTCGGCTCTGGAGGCCGGGAGTGGCAGGTGGAGCCCTGGCCTCCCCGCCGCACACGCGGTACCTGAGCTGGCACAGGTGCGGGCTGCACACGTTCCCAGACGTTGTGGAGGCTCCCTGACTGATCCCGAGGGTTGTGACGTCCATCCAGGCCGCCTGGATGTCAACTAAACCACTTCGGAACGTGGACCAGTTCCTAATTCCGCTGTGATAAATCAGCCTTTCGTTGCCCTGGGGGAGCGCCCCTGGGGCATCCGCACAGTCACACTCTTCCAGCGGAGCTGAAGATTCTGCTTTCAGCTTCTTCACAAATGAAGGGCCAACGAATGCAGGAAGGATAACCAAAGATGTATACAGCTTAGTCAAAACATTCCACTGAGTTATCATTGACAATTCCGTTTACGTTTTTAAGGCTCTCTTATTGGAGGTGCTAAAACGCTCTACCGACAAGCTCCAAAGTACCCCTCCTACCACCCTCCCAAAATCCAAAGGGACTGGGCCAGAGAGGAGGGTATCTTTGATTCCAAGAGAAAAACCCCAAGCGCAGTGATAACGGAGAAGTCATTCGACGCCTTGCCTCGCAGAGTAAACACAGCAAACGCTCTGAATCTCCCGCCCAGACCTTGCTCTGGTCTCCTTCTCTGATGCAGACCTGGCCGAGGCCCCTGCCTGTAGGAGCCCAGTTGCCCGCCTATCCCGGAGCCTGGCAGTCCCCATCAGGTCTCCCTTGGGTGGGTACTCAGGGCTGTGAATGGGCCGCCAGCCCTTCCCCAGTAGGTCGGGGTTGCAGAGCGGGTGAGGCCTGGCTGCCGGGAGGGCTGGAGACCGGTGAAGTGAGGTTCCGTTCTGAGTTTCTTTCCTCTAAACAGCTGTTCATGTGGGCTTTGGGCAGCTGCTAGCAGCGGCGTCCCCCTTAAAGGCAGTGTCCCCGCGTCCCGAGGGCCACCTGAGGCCCAGGAGGCCACTGTCCGGGAGCAAAGTCAGGTGACCTGTGTAAACACGCCATGTCCCAGCCCCACTGCCCAGGCCTGACCAGTGGGACCCTAACCTTCCATTCCAGCAGGCCCTCCTCCTCAGGACCGTCCTCGGAACCGTGGCGCTCAGGTGGCCAGTGGGGATTTGGAGCCTGGGGGGCTGAGGACCCAGAGAGGGGATGAGATCACAGGCAAAGGCTGGTTTTCGTGGGGAAACTGCCTCGTGCCAACTTCCTGAGACTATAAAATCCACAGAGTGAGACTCCAGGTTTGGCACCTGCTCCAGAACCTTCTTGATGAAAAAAAAGGTTGTCTTCATTAAGAGCATTAATATTCATGCGGCATGGTAATTCTGACACAGAAAAGGTCTCTGTAACCTTTTCTTGTGTGAGAATTTTTTACTTCTCAAGGAAATTACAGTCCAGCAATGACTTAATTAATGCTGGGTTTCTCCAGCGCGTTTGAAGAGCTGTCAGTTTGGGCTTGCTGGAGGTGTCAAACAGCAGAGGCCCGGGTGGGAGACCTAGGCTAGTGGGGTGGCCAGCCGGGGGGCTCGTGAGGTGGGGGATGCGCACCCCCTACATTCATTTTAATTTAGCCGCTGGCTCTCCCTAATGCTGGGTCATTTATTATTGGGACGGAGGGCACAGCTTGAATTAATAATCCATTTTTCACCTGGTATATTTATTCTTTTTATTGTAATGATTTCATCCCTAATTTGTCTGGCTGTGGCAAATTTGGCCAAGGAACACCAAGGTGGGTGGCTGGACATCCATGAAAACCTGCCGCAGCCACCTCCCTGGCTCGTGAAGACCCAAGGAGTGAAGGGACCGGTCCTGTCTACACAACAACTGATGCTTCCAGAAAAGGTGCTCTGATAGATGGAAGCCAGCTGGTGACAGCCCTGCTACCTTCCACCATGGTGCCTCTGTCCTCCTGTGCCAACCGCCTGTGGCCCAGCTCCTGGACTCAGGACGAGAACAGGACATGCTGAGCCTGGGAGCTCCTGCACTGTGAGGTTGCCCCCTAACCTCCACCGTGTGCCCTGGACTCCTGGGTCTGGCCACCCTCCGTGTGCCCTGAACTCTGGGGTTTGGCTGCCCACCATGTGCCCTAGACTCTGGGGTCCATCCACCCCTCTCCTTCTGCTTGACTTTGCCTCATTCCTGCCAACTTCCAGGGCCAGGGTGATGGCCCAGCGTGGAGCCTCGCATACCCATGGGACTCCTGGAGAACAAATTGGGGCAACCAGACCCCGTCCAGCTCATGCAGCAGCCAGGTGGCCACAAGCCAACTGTCCTCATAAATCTACAGCACACATGTCCTCACTTTGGTGGGAGGGGTCATAGTGCCATCTGCAGCCTTGTCCCTGGGTTTTATTTCTAGAAACTCTGATGACGAGCCAGAGCATTGCTCTGCCATATTTTCCAGATTGAAACACAGAAGACAAGCCTTCCCAGAGCTCCAAAAAGCCAAGAGGTTTCCAGACAACAGAGATCTCCAATGCCCTAGGCAAAAACAGAAGCCTCTGGAACGCTCCGGATCAGAGGCCCATCTCCTTGCTCACAGGCTGGGATGGAAATATGTTTGCTGCTTCATGAGTCCAAGAGGAGCAGAACAAGAGTAAAAGGTCGGTTTCCAGCTGCAGAGAATAAATCACAGGTGTTTTCATGGCAGGAATACATTGGTAAGTCTAGGCACGTTATTTAAAGCACACCCCTGACTTCCTATCTGTCTCTAGGAAGGTAAACCAGTGACTCCACCAGCTGAAAAGATGCAATATTTGGGTGGGGAAAGAAAAAACCATATTTCAGTGTTGTGTGCCATCCCACTTCCAGGTGTCCTTTTCTTGATCAAAATAGACGGAGAAATGGGGGAGGCAGTGGAAGTGGGGAAGGGTGGACGTGAGCAGCTTCCTCAAGCCCTGACCCAACAAGTAGACATCCCTGCCCAGGCAGGAAGGATACCAGCTGGGGAAAGCTGACAGAGCCATTAGGCAGGTGATCCAGGCCAGAGGCCCATTCTAGATCTGTGGGTCCCAGCACAACAGTGGGAGCAGTGGGGCGTGGGGGGGGGGGGCTGGCCAGCAAGGAGTGTGTAAATAATGGTGCAACCACGTGCAGCACATGGAAATCATTGAAACATAATCCAATCTGGCTCCCTCCTAGGCCACTCAGAGGTGAATTTACTCAGGTATTGGGCATGGAGCTATTGGTATCTGGAAGGTGGGTTCCTTCCCCCAGGCCCAGGAATGGCCTATCTATGTTTTCATCAGCACTTGTCTGAGTAAGTATGTGACACAGTTCTGACCAATGGGACACAAGGGAAAAGACTTTCTTTCCAGGTAAATTGATGGGGTCTGTGAAGGATCCACCCCCTTTCCAGTGCAGTGTGATGCCTGGAGCTCCAGCAGCTGTCTTGTGGCCCTGAGGTAGTAGTCATGAGGACACGGTGGTGAACACAGACTGCACGTGGCAACCGCCCTGCAACTGTCTCCCTAGCTCATGCCACCTGAGCTCACTGACCACTGCTCAAATGCCTCTCGATCAGTGGTGTGCTAACTCTGTTACAGGCAGAACGCCAGTAGGTGCAAAGTTGAGATAGGGCCAGGAAAACACATGGAGAATAGGGTTGGTGTCAAGTCAAGAGAAAAGTGCATCAGTACAGATGAGGGGTACCTGATGGCTCTGCAAAGTCAAATCTACAATGTGGATTTGGAGCACAGGAGTCAGGTGGAAGGTGGGCGGAGCTGGGCTTAGACAGCATTGCCAGGGTGCTGGTGTAATGGTGTTCCAATCGCCAATCTGACACAAGAGGTCCTTGTCTTTTCTGGAGTAAGAATAGATGTGAAAGACAAACTTTATCTTCAGCAAGCTTTATTTTGCTTGAGTCAAGCGAAAAGAGTCAGTGGGGGACCAAGCCTCTCCAAAAGGCTGACTCAAAAAGGGAAGCAAGGCTAAGGCTTATATGGGTTTCATGGAGACAACAGAGTAATGAATATTTAGTGGGCTTCTTTCAAGGGGTGGGTACTTCTCAGAATGGTGGTGCATGTTAATTAGGTTGTGTGCGCATCTGGAATCCAAGATGGAACCCTCTGATATTCAAGATGGAGTCCTCTCAGTGGCCCTTGGCATCACTTATTATGGGATATAGAAATGGGTCACACTTTGTTCTTCTGTGCATGCCAGAGCCTGTAAAGGGGGAAGGGACTAGAAAGACACTAAGAAGGAGATAGTAATTCACGGGCTGTTTCAGCCTTATCTCATGTTGACAGGGTGTGGTTCCTGTTTACCCAACTTCTAGATGGTAATCTTTTAACAGATCTTCCCCCACCCCCAACACAGTTAACCCTATCTGTCTCCCTCCTAGACTGTGAGAAAATTAATTTGTCTTTGTTGAAGCCATCCACTTTTGGTATGTCTGTTATGGCAGCATTAGATGAATAGGACAACAACTGTATGGCAACAAACTAGATGTAAAGTGACAGATTGCTTTTGTGTGATCTTTCTTGCCGTGGTCTTGTAGTTCCATGCAAATAAGATAACTGTGGCCCACCAAGAGGATTGGTCAGTTTTGGTACCCCGTTAGACTTAAAACGAGCCATCCCAAGGGTGGGAAGGGAGGATCTCCTCACCAACAAGGATGAAGAGCCAGGGGCACAGTGAGTCCTTTGGTCCTGAAATCCTCACACTTAGAAGCTCCTAGAACCAGAAGACAGAAAGAGAGAGAGAGAGAGAGGCAGGCAGGGAGAGCTGTAACACGGAAGATGGCGAGAAGCTGCAGAAGAGAAACGGCAGCAGGAGAGACCGGCAGAAGATGGCACAGTGGGCCTCCCCGCCCACGGAGTGAGGAAGCTGATTGCCTTTGAGCAGGAGGCTTTCAGGGGGAGTAGGTTTGCTGACCCACAGAACTAGAGCTGAGCACCTTCAGGCCAAGTATTACTGGTGGAGTGGTTAGCCTCTGGGCATTTATTGGTGGAGCTAAAAGAGCTTTGTAACACTTGCCCAAGCAGGGCAAAGGCCAAGGGCCAGCGAGAGGCATGCCTGTGGTCACAGCTGAGAAGAGGCTGTCCTGATGGAAGAAGTGTATCTTGAGTGTTTCTGAACTTGAATTGTAAGCTGTTACTTCCCTAAAAAACCTCATAGTCATGAATATTGTCTGTGAGTTCTGTGTGGCCATTGCAGTGAATTATTGATTCCAGCAGAGAAGTAGAGAATGCGGTGGCAGGGATGGCTGGTGTCAGAATTGGTAAAGACAGTGAAGAAAGGAGACATGTCTGACCTCTACCTCATTGGAATCAGCCTGGGGCTATTGATCTTGATTTTACTTCTCCCTTGTGAAGCTGAAGGAGGTCAGATGATGCCTTTGCCATGCCATTTTTACACTGAATAACCTAGATGAAATGGACAAATTCTTAGATGCACACAACCTACCCAAACTAACTCAAGAAGAAATAGAAAGTCTCAACAGAACCATAACAAGTGTAGAGATCAAATCAGTGATCAAAAAGCTCACAAAGGTAAAAAGTTCTGGACCAGGGGGCTTCATTGTGAAATTCTACTAAACATTTAGAGAAGAGTTGATAACAAAACCATTTAAACTCTGCCAAAAGATTGAGAAGGAAGGAATACTCCCTAATTCATTCTATGAAGCAAACATAACCCTGATACCCAAACCAGACAAAGACACCACAAGAAAAGAAAATTACAGGCCAGTGTCTCTTATACATATAGATGCAAAAATCCTCAATAAAATACTAGTGAACAGAATCCAACAGCATATTAAAAGAGTCATACACCATGACCAAGTGAGATTTTATTCCAGGAATGCAGGAATGGTTCAACATTAGAAAATCAATCAACCTAATATGCCACATCAATAAAACAAAGGAAAAGAACCATACGATAATTTCTGTGGATACAGTAAAAGCATTTTATAAAATCCAACACTTTTCTTGATGAAAAACCTAAAGAATATTGAAATAGAAGGAAATTCCTCAATATGATACAGTGCATATATGAAAAGCCAACACTCCACATTATACTTAACAGAGAAAAACCGAGAGCTTTCCCCCTGAAATCAGGAAAAAGACAAGGGTGCCTGTTCTCACGACTTTGTTCGATATTGTACTAGAAGTCCTAGCCAGAGCAATAAGAAAAAGAAATAAAAGGTATTCAGATTAGAAAAGAAGTAAAATTATCTTTATTTATGTATGATATGACCCTATATTTAGAAAATCCCAGAGTCCACAAGAAAGCTTCTCAATCTAATAGGGGAATTTAGCAAAGTTGCAGGATACAAGGTCAACAAATGAAAATCATTTGGGTTTCTATAAACTAGCAACGAGACATCTGAAAGAGAAATTAGGGAAACAATTCCATTTAAATATCATCTAAGAGAATAAAATATCTAACCAGGGAAATGAAGAACTTATACAATGAAAACTATAAAACACTGCTGAAAGAGATTAAAGAAGACTTAAATGGAAAGATGTCCCATGTTCATGGATTAGAAAACTTAATATTGTTAAGATGTCAATACTACCCAAAATAATCTATAGATTCAACACAATTCTGATCAATATGCCAACAATCCTCTTTACAGAAATAGAAAAACCAATCCTCAACTTTATATGGAAGGGCAAGAGGCCCTGAATAGCTAAAATTATGTTGAAAGAGAAGAAAAAAGCAGGAGGACTCGCACTTCCTGATTTTAAAACATGTTATACAGCTATAGTAATCGAAACAGCCTGGTATTGGTATAACAATAGACACATAGACCAATGGAATAAAAGTGACATTCCAGAAATAAACCCACGCATATATGGTCAATGGGGAGAAAAGAGCCTTTTCAATAAATGGTGTTGGGAAAATTGGATTTCCACATGCAGAAAAATGAAACAGGATCCATGGCTCACACCATACACAAAAACAAATTCAAAATGGATTAAGGACCTACATGTGCAAACTAAAACCATAAAATTCTTAGAAGAACAAGCAGGGGCAATATTGTCAGGCCTACCTTTCAACAATGAATTATCTAATGTAATAACAAAAGACAAAATAAATAAATGGGAACCCATAAAAATTAAAAACTTTTCCCCATTGAAAGACTTTACCAAAAAAGTGAAAAGATGAGCTATGATTGGGAGAATACCTTCAGAAACCGTATATCTGACAAGAATCCAAACCAAAATACATATAAAAGTGACAACTTAACAACAAAAAAACAAATAACCCAATCATAAAATGGGCGAAGGACTTGAATAAACATTTCACCAAAAAGGACATTCAAATGGTCACCATAAACATGAAAAGACGCTCATTAGCCATCAGAGAGATGCAAATCAAAACCACAATGAGATACCATTTCGCTCGCACTAGGATGGCTAAGATTTAAAAAAAAAAAAAAAGTTGGTGAGAATGCGGGGAAATTGGAACCCTTATCCACTGCTGGTAGGAATGCAAAATGGTACAGCCATTGTGGAAAACAGTGTGGCTGTTCCTCAAAAAACTAAAAATAGAACTACCATTAAAAAAAAAAAAAAGCTATTGCCATTGAATTGATTTCAATTCATAGTGACCCTATAAGGACAGAGTAGAACTGCTCCCATAGGGTTTCCAAGGAATGGCTGGTGGATTCAAATTGCTGACCTTTTGGTTAGCAGCCAAGCTCTTAACCGCTACGCAACCAGTGCCCCAGAATGTGGCCCAGTGGTAAAGAGCTCGGCTGCTAACCAAAAGTTCAGCAGTTTCAATCCACTACCTGCTCCCTGGAAACCCTATGGGGCAGTTTTACTCTGTCCTATAAGGTCGCTATGAGTCGGAATTGACCTGAGAGCAACAGATTTGCTGGTGATAGATACAATGGGAGAAAGTTCTCTTCCCCATTTGAAGTTCCTTGTCAGTCAAAGAAGCCACCTGCTCCTGACAGCAACCCTAGTCTTACATTGTTCTCTTAGAACTACCATATGACCCAGCAATTCCACTCCTATGTATGTATACAAAAGACCTGAAAGCAGAGACTCAAAAACAGACTTGTACACCAATGTTTATTGCTGCACTATTCACAATAGCCAAAAGGTGGAAACAACCTAAATGCCCAGATAAACAAAATCTGTACATAAATACAATGGAATACTACTCAGCCAGTAGGAGAAACCAAGTCTTATACATACTATAGTATAGATGGAGCTTAAAGACATTATGCTGAGTGGAATAAGCCAATCACAACAGAACAAATACTATATGAACTTATTTACATAAAAAGAGAAGAAAAGGCAAATGTATAAAAAAATATAGAGACCAAAATTTATTAGTGGTTACCAGGGGCAGGAGGCAGGGAGAAAAGTGGAGTTAATGGTAATGGAAAAATCACATTGATTAAGGGTAGGGGTTGCATGGCCAATTATTGTCATTGCTGTCAATAAATTTGGACCTGTAAAAAGCTGAATTGGTAAAAGTTGTGTGATAGATATATTTACAACACGTTCAAAAAAAAAAAAAAAGAGTAGCTGCTGAGGCTGCTTAGGTACAACCAAACACCTCATGGCATTTGTTTCCCTGGTTTAGAGGCTTAGGGTCATGGTTTCATACAACATTCCAGTAAACTGGCCTGATAACGTGTTTAGTGCTTCTGTTCTATCTCATAGTTCGTTGCATAGTGTCTGGGGTCTTAAAAAGCTCACAAGCAGCCAACCAATGCACAACTATTGGTCTTTATTCACCTGGAGCAACAGAGGGGGGAGAGTCAGGAACAGGAGGATTTGGACTGTGTGGCTGATTGCCTCCATGAACAACTGCCTGCTTTGCCATGAGACCAGAAGAACTGGATGGTGCCCAGCTACCATTACTGAACATTTTGATCAAAGATTCCATAGAAGAATCCTGATCAAAAGGGGAAAATGCAGAATAGAATTTCAATTTTTCATGGACTGTAGACTTTATGGAGCCATGGAGGTGGGTGAACCCCTGAAGCTATTGCCCTGAGATAATCTTTAAATCTTAAACCAAAATTATCCCCTGAAGTCATCTTAAAACTGAACAATAGTTTTGCTTAACTAGTGAAAAAGGTCTGCCTTGAGCATTACCCTCTTTTAAGAACTACCTATATGGGATCAAATTGACAACAGCAACTCGAAAGATTAGACAGGAACCTTAGGGGGCAGTGAGTTTATGTTAATGGAGGAGGAACAACTAAGAAAAGGAGAGTGAGAATGGTTGCACAACTCAAAGAATACAAGCAATCTCACTAAATTGTACATGCAGAAACTGCTGAATGGTATATGTTTTGTTGTGTATATTCTCAACAAGAACAAAATAATAATAAAAAAAAAGGTTTACCACAACAAGGTTTGAACAAGTATGCCTTAAGATAATACAAAGTGAATATCTATTTTAGTTTCATAATGTCATATGCGCATGCTGTTTTTTAATTTGGGGGGGAAATGTCCTTGTTTAATCTGTACCACTTCCCTCCTCTGTGTGTTCTCTGCCAGCTGCTCAGCTGCTGGGATGTCTGACTTTTCGCTTGCTGATTTAGATGCTCGTATGACACATCCAACCTTTTAAGAAAATCATTCATTTTTTTTTTAAAGGTTGGCTGTGTCACAGTGTTGTGATGCACCTGATTTTTAAGATAACTGTGTATTTGATGTCAGGTACACCAGACAGAAAAATAAATGTGACTTGGAAAAACTTATTGCAAACATTTGATATGTTTGATTTCAATTTACTCAGTCATCTGCTCAATGAATTGAGAATATTTTGGCCAGGCTCAAGGGAAAATAGAAAATGATGTAGCTCCTGTCTTCCAATGTCCCCAGCTCTCCTTTCTGTAGCTCCCCCTTCTCTTTGAGGCACCCACTTTCACAGGGACTGTTTGTCATCCAGCAGTTTTCTCATCTCTGTGTTCCAAACTGGCTCTTTAGAAAAGATTTCAAGTCTGTCCTTTATAATGGAGTGTGAATGTTCATGTCGTGCTCTGGTGTTCCTGATGGAATCATGAGTTCTCTCAGGACTGAGTCTGCAGCTTCTTATTGTTGTATCTCAGGTGCCTTGGTTTGTGCCTGGAATGCTATTAATAGCCACTCAATATGCATTTGCATTATGTGGATGAAAGACTGGGAATATTTGTATTCTAGCTAAGAAATGAAAAGATCATTCAAGCTGATATATGGGGCCAGATTTGGGAAGGACCAATTAACTCCAAAATAAAGGCAAATAAAACAGGTAGAATGTGAAAAATAAACCCCTATCTAGAGATAATTTTCAACTATACTCTTATCCATGGTTTGCACTTGTTTTAATGTTCAATTTATGTCAGGTTTATGTTTTTATTCCAAGGCTTATCAATTCGGAACATGTATGTCTACGTATAAGTTGTGACATGTTGATGACACAACCTTGTTTGCCGAAAATAAAGACTACTTGAAGCACTTATAAATGGAGGTCAAAGACTACAGCCTTCACTACGGATTATATCTGAATGTGAAGAAAACAAACAAACAAAAAAACTCACAATGGGACTGAAAAACAACATCATGATAAATGGAGAAAAAATTCAAATTGTGAAGGATTTCGCTCTACTTGGATCAACAATCAATGTCTAAACACTATATTGCACTGGGCAAATCTGCTGCAAAAGGCCTCTTTAAAGTTTTAAAAAGCAAAGATGTCACTTTGATGACTAAGGTGGGCCTGACCCAAGTCATGGTCTTTTCAATCACCTCAGATACATGTGAAATCTGAACAATGAAAATGGATGACAGAAGAATTGATCCATTCAAACTATGTGTTGGTGAAGAATATCAAGCATACCGTGGACTTCCAGAAGAATGAACAAATCAGTCTTTGAAGAAATACAGCCAGAATGCTCCTTGGAAGCAAGGATGGAGAAACTTCATCTTCCTTACTTTGGACATGTCATCGGGAAAGACTAATCACTAGGAAATGACATAATGTTTGGTAAAGTAGAGGTGTCAGTGAAAACAAGTGAAACCCTCAATGAAATGGAGTCACACAACTGCCACAACAATGGGTTCAAACATACCAACAATCATGAAGATGGCATAGGACTGGGCAATGTTTCATTCTGTTATACATAAGGTCAACTCGATGGCAACAAACAATATATCTAGGCATGTATTGGCCCTACATAATACACAACTAGAGCACTATGATTATGGTTATTTTTTATGTTCTATGTTATTTTTATTTTAGAAAGCTTAAAATAGTACTGAGCATTATTAGACTTGTAAAAAGAGTTTATAAATTGGGTACATCTCACACACATGTCAGTTAGTGAACTCACTGGTGACCCTGGAACACAGTAATACTCATATACAACCCCTAAGACTATTACCATTACTATTTCCATGTTACTATTACTATTTCTAGGAATCCCTGTTCCACAACTGCAATATCAGGCCAGCTGTATGGTTAAGAAGAAATAGCACCATCATGTTATTTTCATGCAGTAACATTCAGCCATGAATATTAACTTAGGGACTCTCTTTACTCATTTATGGCAAAAGTATCAGTATCAGTCTCCACTTGTCGATGAGGGGCAAAGCCAGAAAGACTCATGCTCTTAGTTATGGTTTCATGTTTTGAGATAGAGGCCAGTAGAAAAATGTTGGGATCTTGAAAAGTAACAAGATAAATAGTAACATCAATAGAAAAAGATGGGCAAGAAATATGAACTATGAGTTTGCTGAGTGGGAAACCTCAGTGTCCATGATGTTATGAAGAGACTCTCAGACTCATTAGTAAACAGAAAGCAAACAAAAAGATAGATATCAAATGTGTTATAAAGGTTGTCTACGAGGGAGCAGGAAGGAAATGGAAATGATGGGAATGAACAAACAAACAAAACAAGAGGTCGGGTCTTTCCTGTACTAATGATAATGTGCTATGCAGTCAAAGGTATGAAAAATTCAACCCTTTTCCCCTGAGAAAAATAAATAAACTTAAAATAACAAATAAGTTCAAAAGTGGTTTCTTGATACAAGGTGAATATTAAAAAATAATTGTATTTCTATATACCAATAACAAATAGAAAATTTAAATTTTAAAATGATACTAATTACAATAGCATCAACAACATGAAAGATCTAGGAATATTCTAATAAAATATATATGCAAGGGCTTTGCACTAAACATTATAAAACATTATTGAGAGAAAAAACTTTTAAATATAAGTAAATAAAGGGATATACTATGTTCATGGATTGGAAAAGCCAGTATATTAATGATGCTATTTCTTCTCAAATTAATTTATAGCTTAAATAAAACCTCAATGAAAATCCCAGCTGGTTTCTTCATATGAATATGCAAAAATGCAATAAGGGGCCAAGAACAACCAAAACAATCTCAGAAAAGCAAAAAAAAAAAAAAAAAAACCCCAAAAAACAAACCAACAAACCAAACAAACAAAAACTACACTACCTGATATCAAGAGCTTTTATGAAGCTGTAGTAAATAAGACAATATGATATTGGAGCAAGGTTAGACAAACCTAACAATGGAACAGAATAGAGAAACCATCAATAGGGCTACAAATATACATTCTGATTTATGATAAAAGTGACAGTGTAGTGTGGTGAGGAAAGAATTCCCTTTTCAACAAAAATGCTAGATCAACTGAGTATTCATGAGGAAAAATAATGAATCTGAATTCCTAAACAAAAATTAATTCCAGATGGGTTGAACATCCATATTTGAAATATAAAAGGAAAAAAACTTCTAGAGGCAAACACAGGAGAATATTCTTGCAAAATCTGAGATGGCAAAGATTTTTTTAAGTTTGGATTACGCTTGAATATGAAGAAAACATTTTAGAAATTCCATAAAAAAACCCAATAAATATCAAAGAAAACATTACTAAATTTACTACATTAAAAATTTAGAACCTCTATTCATTAAAATACACCATTAAGGTATTGAAAAGGCAACCCACAAGGTGGGAGAATATTTTGCAATACATATTTCCAACAAAGGATTTGTTTACAGAATTATAAAGAACTTCTACAGAAATCAATAAGAAAAAGACAGACAACCCAGCAGAAATATGTGTGAAAGAATTGAACAGACACTTCACAAAAAGGGAACAGAGTGGTATCAGACAATAATATAAATCTGCACAAAAAATCAAAGAGTAGGAATAAAGGTAATTTTGTAAGTAACTATAAAAGACAATATAATTGCACATTTCTTCTTTTTCCTTTTAACAGTTTAAAAAACAATTGCACAAAAACCTGTATATAATTGTATTACTGGGCCTATAACATACAGAAATGTATTTGACAATAACAGCACAAAGAAGGCAGGTGGGAACAAAGCTGAATTGAAGTAAGGAATGACACCAGATGAGAACTCAAATCCAGAGGAAGAAATGAAGAGAATCAGAAACAGTAAATAAGAAAGTTAATATAACAAACTCTATAAATACACATTTACTCTCCTTTCTTCTTCAGCTTCTTTAAAAGACATAAGATTATATAAAGTAATAAGTACAAAAATATATTGTTGGGTTTGTAGAGACATACTATGTCACAAAAAAGGGGGAGGGAATGGAGCTATATAGGAAAAAGTTTATGTATCTTACTGGATTAAAATAGTATAAATATGAAGTAATTTCTGATAAATTAAGATGTATTATAGAGCAAGCATTAAGAAAATGATTCAAAAATAAATAAATAAAAAGTCATTAATGGAATTACAGCGTTACACTAGAAGATATCCACGTAATGCAAAAGAAGGCAGTAAAAAGAAGCAGAGGAATACAAAAGACACAAGTCATATATAAAATAAAAGCTAAACGAAAGACATAAATCCAGGCATCTTGATAATAGTATTAAATGTCAATGGATTAAATAATCCAGTTAAAAACCAAGTTTGTTAGGCTGAATTAAAAAAAAAAAAAAAAAAACAAGCTCGAACTATATTCTGGTTCAACAGAGGACATGTTTTAGATTCAAAGGAAAATAGTTTGGAAAGTAAAAGAATGGAAAAAGACATATCATGTAAACAGCTACCATAAGAGAGCTAGTGTATTATACTAATATCAGACAAAATGAACTTTAAGATAAAAAAAAACTTACTAAAGACAAAGAAGAACACTTTATAATGATAAAAGGGACAATCTAACAGGAAGCTATAACAAATATAAACTATATATATGCACCTAGCAACAGAGGACTAAAAGTCATGGAGCAAAAACTGACAGAATTGAAGGGAGAACAAGACAATTCAACAATAATATCTGAAGACTTCAATACCCCATGTTTAAAAATGGATAGAACAACTAAGCAGAAGATCAACAGGTAAACAGAAGACTTGAACAACATTATAAACCAATTAGACCTAAGAGACACAGATACAATATTCCACTCGACAACAGCAGACATACATTCTTTTTAGAGCACATGGAACATTCTCCAGGATAGACCATATAAACAAGGTCATAAAACAAGTCTCAATAAATTCAAAAGTACTGAAATCATACAAGTGTGAAATTATGCAAGACACGTACAGTGAAAACTTCAAACACTGGTGTAAAAAAATCTAAATAAATGGAAAGACATTCCATGTTTATGGACCAGACAATTTCATACTGTTAAGATGGCAATACCCCATATTTATCTACAGATTCAACACAATCCCTATCAGAATCCCAACTCCTTTTTTCTTTCTTTTTTTGCACAGGTTTTAAAAAGAAAAAGTTGGAGGACTAACATTTTCTAATTTCAAAACTTAATAAAAAGCTTACTAAAATCAAGATATGGTGAAACTGACAGACTTCATAAATAAACATTTACATTTCTGGTCAATTGATTTTTGACAAAGAAAACAACTCAATAGGGAAGGAATAGTTTTTTCAACAAAGGGTTCTGGGACAACTGTATATTCACATGCAGACAGTGAAGTTGGGCCCCTACCTCTTCCCGTACATAAAAATTAACTCAAAACAAATCACAGTCCTAAACATAAGAGCTAAAATGATAAAATTCTTAGAAGAAAACGTAGGAGTGTTTGTGATCTTGGGTTAAGCAATGGTTTCTGAGATACAACAACAAAAGCACAAGCGACAAAAGATTGTACTTCATCAAAATTAAAAACTTTTGTGCTTCAAATAATACCATCGAGAAAGTCAAAAGACGACCCCAGAATGGGAGAAAATGTTTGTAAATTATATATCTGATAAAGACTTACGTCCAAAATACATAAAGCGCACCTGGGAATGGCTGGGAAGGGTTTGTTTAGTGCCCTCCTCTCAAGACTCAAAGACTGAGGATAAATACAGACCATGAAAAAGTTACTCATTTTTCAAATAAACCGGTTCAGTGGAGTCAATTCCGACTCTTAGTGACCCTGTAGGTCAGAGTAGAACTGCCCCATAGAGTTTCCAAGGAAACTGCCCATGTTTTGGTTAGCAGGCCCACTGTGTCACCAGGGCTCCAAGCTCTGAACGATTTTTCAGGCTAATTTCCCTGACGTTTCCATGTATTATGATGTTTTTAATTTGCTAAGAGTGTCACGTGGCTGTAATAATAAGATATAATTTTTTAAACTTTGAAGAACATCGCGCCCCCCCCCCCCGCGCCCCACAAAGGAACTCAAAATGTTTCTTGTTTGTTCTCAAAACTATTTAATTATGTCCAAGCTTAAGTACATAGGGCTGTGAAGGTATAAAAGCCTCATTTTGCAGAAGCAGAGAGGTCAAGTGTGCTTATCTGAAATACTTGAACGGCCCCAAGTGAACAGATTTTCATAGAAACTATTCAGAAATCTGTTGAAATTCATGAATTTACTTTGGGTTTCTTGATTTTATTTCTAAAGAGTGGAATGAGAAATTTTAGCTGATGGGGTTGGGAAGAAGCAGGGTATCTGAATTCTCTCCTTCCCTAGAGACAAATAACATGGCCACCTAGCAACCAGCCCCAGAGCAGAGGGTCTCCTTAGCTGGGGAGCCCCTCCTTCCTTCCCACTCTTGCCCCCTCATCACAGTTCAGCCGGGAGACCCCACTGCTGAAGTGATGACACAGGCCACAGCCAGTCTGGGGAATCCTGACAGGCTCAAGTTTGTTAACATTTAACCTCGCTTAACCTTTGAACTCAGCCGGCTTCCCACTGCCCCCAACGACTGATTAAAAAAAACCTCAAGGCCGAATTCCAGGGCCCGCAAGGTTGCTCCCCTCCGCATCTGCACTTGCGGGTGAGCTTGGGCGTGTCAGCTCCAAGGAGCGCGCCTCCTTCGGAGAAGCCTCGCCGCGCTGCTCTGTGATCGCCTGGCTTGGGGAGGTGGCGCCATGGGCCCACTTGGCCATTTCCCAGAGGGGCTGGGAGTAGTCCAGCCCTGGTGCCTCGACACGGGGCTCCCCTCACTCAGGTCTCCTGGGCCCAGCAGTGGAAGGCCGGCCCTGGGATTTAAAAGGAGGCGGGTCTTCCGTGTAAGTGAATCACGTTGAAAGGATCCCGTGGAGTTGAGCCGTGTTTGGCATACCTACAGCCACAGGAACACCACTCAGTGAGTAAATGTTTAAACCACAAATCTCTCGAAACTCCTGGCGGGGAGGGGGCCCTACCAGTTTCCAAATGGCAAGCTCGTATATCAGAGGTGAATAATAACATGCAAAAAGAGGCTCCAGCGAATATTCTTCCTGAAAGGCACAGTGGGGAGGGTGTGGACGGCGGGAGGGTGGCAATCACCGTGGGGACGAGAGATTTCTGCGTAAAGGTGACCCTGGGCCAGGAAGGGGCATTCAAAAACTGCATGCAAAAGAAAGAAAGAAGGAGCAGCTATCACAGCACAGTGGCTGCCTCCCTTCCTGGTCCCCCGGGGGGTGACGCTGAGTGTGTCCAGGGGCCAGACAGGCCAGGACCAGGCCCTGCAAATTCACTGTCCGCGCTCACCATCCGGGGTCGGCCGGCTGTTTGTTCCACGTAGCAGACAGTTAAAAAATTGAACATAAGGTAGCATTTCCTTTATCATATCCCATAAAAATAGCAATTTGCTTAGCCCTTGTAGCAGCGGAAGGCAGAGATGACAGATAGGCCTGTGCGCCCGGGCAGCGGGCTGCGAGCGCAGTAAATCTGCGGCCGCGCGAGGACAGTGCGGCTCCGCCTCCACGGCCGAGTCACTCAGCCCTCCGTAGTGCTGCCGCGTGAAAATATGGGCTTAATTAGACCGCGCTCACACCCGCGCCGCGCGCTAATGCGGGATGACAGGGTCGCTTCTGTGCGCTCGGCTTATTATCTCAGGTAAGGTCATGCGTGCAGACGTCCCCAGCCGACGAGCGGAGCCTTCGTCAGAGCCATTTCTTTATCTCTACCTGCTTTAAGGAGAGGCAACGAGGCTTTGTCAATAACTTGCATGTCTGAAGCCCGAGAGGCAGGGAGGGAAGCTGGGGGCCGAGCCCTCATAAAGCCATAGTCCAGTGCTAGCTAGCTCTCTAGGGTTCTACCTGTGTGGTCCTGGACTCCTGGGCCCCAGTGCCATCAGCAAACACTCAGGGGAAAGCAGCCGGCCAGGGTAAAAGTGGGCCCACGGAATAAGGGTAGGCCCACAGGATGAAGGTGGGCCCACAGGGCAAAAGGCTGCCCTGGTTCTGGGGCCTCAGCTTCCTCTTGTAAAGCAGACATGAGTCAAAGGCAGCAAAGACTCCACTACCACTATACAATGACTCCTCCACCTGTCTCCCTCACCCAGGCACCCTTCACTGCTAGGACCAAGTTGCTCACTCTTCCCCAGGCCTTCCTCTGCTCCAAGAAGAAGCTACGGCAGAGCCTTCTGGAATGAACCGGTGGGGTCGGTAATGTCTTAGAAGCTGAGAGGAAGAACTCATCCAAGTTACAAAGCTCCCCTGATTCTGCGTCCCCCAAAACACACACAGTGCATACCACATGCACACTCACACTTCTTCAAGGCTCAATGGAGTTGAAGTTATTTTGATGACACCCTCTACCCACTTTTATATTTGGTTTTGATAAGTTGTTGGAGAGTTTAGAACTTGGGGCTTCGCTGCCATGGTTCTTGATACTCCAAGAAGAGAGAAAATTTGTATCTGAGGTCTCCCAAACACAGGGGTAGGATATTTTGGTTCTCTTTTCCTAGAAAGTGCTCCCCCCACTGCTATGGCCAGGCTCTGAGCGTATAAATCTTACCGTTTAACACAGCTGACCCAGGAATCATGCTCATCTAAATCCATCAAGTGCTGTTAAGAACAGAGAAATCCCTGAGAGGGGAAATTTAGATGGGGGGCGGGCAGGGAAGGTGGGAGGCCTGGGAAGGAGAGCAGGACCACAGAGGGAGAAAAAAATCAGTGAATAGAAAATAAAGTAATTTAAACTGAATTACACTTAAAATGACCTTTGCAATAGGTAATAGGCAATCCAAGGCAGGAAGAAGTAGCTGAAATTCAACAGACTGAAGTCTGCTTCGTGGCTTGAAAAATGGGAAACCAAAGGGGGAAAAAAAAAAAGAGCAAGGAAAGAGCGAGATATACAGTGAAGGCTGACAGGAAAGAAGTCATTTTGTGGAAGGTTAGGATCATTAGCAAAGGAAAAAAAATGATTAGTAGGAAAGTTCTTGAAATTAGAGAGACTTTTGAAAGAAGAGGCCCTGTTGAGCCCAACAATAATAAATGTGATTTAATATATCTGTTGTCTGAAACAAACACACATATAGATAGAGTGTAATCATGAGCCCCACAGGAGAGAGGCAGCTTTTTGTAAACTAGATCTTATTCTGGTTTAGTTGCGTTGGTCTACTGGGGGTAAAATCCTTAGGAAATGTGAATCTTTTCAGCAAAAAATGCTCCTCTGGAAAAGAATTTATTTCTACCTTCTTTAAGTTCATTTTGAAAAACAATCGCCACGATGTTCTTTCCCCAAATTCCTTTTTTGGCAATACTCATACTATACTTTTCACCAAGATTTAATTTCTCACTTTGTTGGGGGACAACAGTAATTTTCTAAACACTTCCTGGTAAATTTATAGAAAAGCTAAAAAAAAAATCTTTGGGTTCAGATTAATAAATGAAAGCTACACAAAGGCTAGGGGATTCTTGTGGCATTCGCCGTCTGGTGTTGGGCCAGCATGATGATGAGCCAGGATGACAGAAATGGAGAGCTTCCTCACATAGCTCCCGAGTAAAATGATATAACTATCCTAATCCATTTCCACCAGATTTTTTCTGAAACAAAACTGGCCTTAGGCATTAAGGTGATAATTTTCCATGTCAATATACAGGTTGATATGGCACCTCACGACACTCCTGGAAGAGCCCGAACAATGTGCTCTTGTTTTTGGACAGGTCCTTCTGGGTCAGGTAGGTGCTGCCATGTTCACTCCCTTAGCCAGATGTGGCGGTGGCGAGGCAGCAAGGTGCCTGCGCTCATGCAGCTTTCAGTCTGAGAGGAGATACACCACAGACAAGCAACAAACGCTTTGCTACTTCCTGCCACTGATATGCGAGGGGAGCTAGTTTATATTCTGAGGTCAGGAAAGGTCTCTCACTAAGAGGGACAAGAGGCTGAGACTTGAATGATGAGGAGGAATTGGTCCTGCTGAGAGAACCTTCCAGAACAGCAAGGACAAAAGGCTTGAGTAACCTGGGATTAGGAATGCTCTATCAGCTTGGTGAATTTGAGACTCAGACAAAATGGCGAGAGCCAGGAGGGAGGCATGATGGCAGATAATGATGAAGGACTGTGGGACTTCTAAGTGGGATGGTGGAGTGGCTTCAAACATGGCTTCGTACAGGCACTAAGGATTCACAGGTAAAATGGCACACACACTTCCTGCCCCAGCAGTCCGCAGGCTGCTGTGGAGTCATGTGAGCAATCACGATCAAGAGAGAGAGCAAGACTTCCATAAGAGGAAACCCTGGGTGGAGATGGGTCAGAGGGGCTTTCCTGGCTCGGCTGGAACGTTCCAGCCGGAAGGGAGAGAATGTGCAGAAGCACAGAGGTTCTTTATCCTGCACTGATGGGGGACGGAGGGAGATGAGGCTGGTCAGGTAGACAGAGTCTAGATCATAAAGGAATTTACAAACGATGTTAAAGAATTTGCATTTTATCACACAGGGAATGAAGAGTCCTTGTAGAGTTTTGAGCAGGGAAGTGTCAGATCAGATGCACATTTGGAAAGATTGTTGTGGCCGTAGTGACATCAGTGGGATGACCAGGGTGAGATTAGAGGCTGAGACCAGTTGGGAGGCGATTGTAAGGATCCTGGCCAGAGAAGGCGATGGCTTAAATCAAATACTTCTCCTTATCTCCTCAACTCTATCGAGCAGATTCCTAAAACCGACGAATGGGCCCTTAGCAGTCATAGTCTGACTTTTACTCAGGTGGAAGGGCTTGGCCAACCTCTGCTTGGACACACCTACCCAACTGCCTCTGAGAGGACAGACCTATGGCCGCAGGCTCTCGGGCCCTGGTCTTCTCTAGTAAACCAGAGAACATCTGCTTCTCTTCCACATGGTACTCTGCATTCAGACAGCCTCTTCCTGGTCTTTCCTCTGAGCCGATGTCTGCAGGGAAGTTGCTTCAACTGTTTCTCTCTGACTTTTTTTTTTAATACACTTAATTTTATTATTGTTGGTGGTGAAAATATATACAGCAGAACATACAACAATTCAATAGTTGGCGTACAATTCAGTGACATTAATTACATTCTTTGAGTTGTGCAACCATTCTCACCCTCTTTTTCTGAGTTGTTGCTCCCCCATTAATGTAAACTCACTGCCCCTTAAGTTTCCTCCCTAATCTTTCAAGTTGCTGTTGTCAGTTTGTTCCCGTGTGGATAAACCTTAAAAGAGACAGTGCTCAAGACAGACAAATAGTGTTAAACTATTTTTTGGTTTTAAGAAGACCTCAGGGGATATTTTGGTCTCCTCACCATGAGAGCAGCCACTTCTGCTCTGCCAGGGCCCATCGGGAACTAGACTCTCAAGTATGTCTGAGACTCCGTGGTGTGTGGTGGGGGAGCTAGGCCTACTAAACTCTAGATCCCTAGCTTCTGCTCACGTGCAGTCTTTTAGCAGTCACGTTACGTGGGGGTCAGCATGAGGATAGACTTTTTTCACATACGAACTGTAAGAACTGCCATCAAGCCAGATGTTCCCCATTCTCTTTAAGAACCTATTGGATTAGAGCTGGAAGGGGCCTCAGGACCGTATAGAACAGTCAAGGCCTTCCTTGACAGACGGGGTTCAATGACTTTCCAGGTCACCAGCTAGAGAGACGGTTCATTCACAGGATACAGATGTCAGTGTTCGTATGTATCGCTACTCAGCTTAACCTTATTTATTTGGCTCAGGGCAGGGCCAGTCTTAATCCTCTTTGAATTTCTAGTGGCTTTTTTTTTTTTTTTCTGGCCCAGTGCAAGTCTCTTGATATAAACTAAAACCAAAGGGACAATGACTGACTAGGTGTTTCGCAAGATATGACTCACTAGTGGGTATCTTTTAAATAGTTGGATTTCAGGTCACCTTTCAGACCTACTAAGTGAGAGTATGTGGGGTGGAGCCTGGGCTGGGGTTTTTTTTTTTGAATATATGTACATACATAAAATCTGTTGCCGTCAAGTCGATTCACGCTTATGGCAACCCTGTAGGACAGAGTAGAAGTGCCTCATAGGGTTTCTAAGGAGTGGCTGGTGGATTCAAACTGCTGACCCTATGGTTAGCGGCCATAGCACTTAACCACTGCACCGCCAGGGTTTCCACCTACATACATATGTTGTTGTAGGCCATCAAGTTGGTTCTGACTCACAGCGACCCTGTGTGACAGAGTAGAACTGCCCCATAGGGCTTTCTAGGTTGTATCTTTACAGAAGCAGATCACCAGGACTTTCTCCCGTGGATCCGCTGTGGGTTCCAATGACTGACCCTTTGGTTAGCAGATGAGCGCTTAACTGTTGCACCATCAGGGCTTCTATACATACATACATACATATATATATATATATATATATATATATATATATACAGTGTCTTATTGGGTCTGTTTCTTTGGAGAACCCTGACTCATACAAATGGGCTATCTTGGTAGCTGGAGGTTCATGCTTTCCTAGGCATTGGGACCCAAGCCTTGGGGTAGAAATCTAGAAGGCTAACTTTCCATGTCTTTTACTGTTATAAAAGTAGGGAGGAAATCAAGTGCCAAAGTCTAGAATAGATCTCTATACTTCTGGGGTTTTATAGGATTAAAAAAAAAAAAAAAAAGCCTCTTTCTTTTTCTTCCAAGTTCAGAATCAATTGAGAAGTAAGATACTAAATATGTGAAGATGAAGATAAAGATGTTGGTTTTATTACCAACAAGCGGATTAAAGGATGTGGCTTTAGATCAAAGGCTAATATGGCTTACTAACTTGCCCTTTTGCCCCCCACCCTGGCCCCACCAATATGGACTAGGCTTTGGGTAGCCCACCCAAGGGAAGGTTTGGCTCAGCAGAGTAGACAGTTATTCAGAATTGAAAGGTAAGAAAGGAATTGCCAGCACTTCCAGACTTTTAATAGATTAGCTCATGTGGGCAGGAGTAAATGGTTAGAAGATATTCCAGGCATTTCATTCTAGAAGGCCCTTCACACGAAAGCAGGATGATGCCAGGAAAAGAGAGCATCCCTCCCACATATGTTCCTGGGTCCGTAGGACTGTCACGTCTAACCCTTTCAGGTTCCACTTGCTGCTGGGATCAGTGTGAGCAGGTTGCATTCAGGGGAGATTATGACCCACAAGACCACTCCCCTATATAACATATTCCTTGAGTGCTACAGATCCAAAATCCACATCACAGTCCTGGGGAACCCCAAAAGCCAGCACGGTGGCCTCCAACAGTTGAAGAAAATGCAGAGATGGCCCCACGTGAAGTCAGCCAACATTCAGCCCTGATGTTCTTTGGAATGGTAGACCCACCCGCCCCCTAAATGCTGGAAACCAAACAACAACACAGACCTTAGAAGCCACTGTTGTTAAAAAGAATCCCAGCACCATTTCTCTCTGTGAGCCTACTGACCACCATTATGCGATAAGATGACAGTTTCCTTTCCATATAGTTTTCTTTTCCTGATTAGAACACATTCCTGTTTTGGTTACCACATATATATTTGTTCCTTCTTCTACTTTGTTTACATCCTTGAGTTGTGCAAATAGACTCAAGATGGCAGACTATGTCAGTGAAACCATCTGAGACATGAAGAGGCTACTGGTGGCTCCTGGCAGTCTCTGACTACTTAAATATATATTATAAAAGGTATTTGGTATGCAATAGTATGTAATTTAGTTTCTTGCTCAGATAACTAAACATGGCCAAGATGATGATTATACAGCTAATTGGTAGGAATTATCATCAGTCCATTTGAAGCAACTGACTCAATTGCTTTCCAATAGCCAAAAAGGGGGATTCCAACTTGCACATCACAAAGTAGGGAAAAGAAATGCTTTCATTCCCCAGACTGTGGACTGAAAAACTCTCTTTGTTTGGACATCTTGCTACATGGCCAGTGATTTGGCAATTCTGGAGGCCGTCAGGCATCTCAGGGCAAACACACAAGGCACAGAGCCAACTGTCAAGTGGGATAGGCTGTTCATTATGTCGGTTTCTTGGAGAGAAGACAATGTCACTCTTCTTTTTTTAAAAAAAACCTAGAATTATTCACTTTCTACCTCTTCATTAAGTATATTTCTTCCCCTTTTTTTTTTTAATGCTCAGAAGACCATAGTTAGTCAAATACACGGGGAAGGAGAATGTGGCTTGTTTTCCATCCTTGAGCCTTTTTTCAAAATTGCCGTTGCTCTACCTCTGTGTTTCATGGCACCCAGTCCACCTCCACAAGACCTGCCCAGGGCACAGGGGAGGGCTAGGTCTGTCTGCTTTGTTTACTACTTGCCCACCTGCAGAAGGGCCCCAAAGGCATCTCGTTCTACCATAGGTGGCACACAGAAAGGCAGTCAACGTAATCCACTCTATTTTGTTGTCGTGTTTGTGTTCATACACGGAAGGTACACGTGTACCTGTGCTGTCTTCATTAGGGATTGGTGGTGTAGACAATCACCACAGGGTTTGTGTAATTTAGGACATCACATACATACATATATACATGTATATATATGCAGACAACATGGAGTGTGGAGCATTAAGAGGAAGAAACCAAAAAACCAAAGCCATTGCCGTCCAGTTGATTCCAAACTCATAGCAACCCTATAGGACAGAGTAGAACTGCCCCCATAGAGTTTCTGAGGAGCCACCGATAGATTCAAACTGCTGACCTTTTGGTTAGCAGCTGAGCTTTCAACTACTGTGCCACAACTCCCATGGTCAACATGACTGTTCTTCTTACTAGATGTGTAAGCAGTTTCCTTACAGCCCAGGGGTGCCCTCTGCCATGTAGGCAGCATTGATCAAAGCCACCAGTACACCAAAGAGAAAACTCTTCACACACTATAGGAAGAACCTAGATATGTTTCAAGCGTCCACAGGAAGGTGCTGCTTGCTTCCTTCTTTCTGCGGTTGTTTGGGACAAGTTGTTCTATTTCGTTCTGGCCAGTGAGAATAGTGTCGTTTAAAATCAATAGCTTATTTTTTCCCCGTTTAAGAAAACAAACAAACAGTTGCCATGGAGTTGATTCCAACTCATGGTGACCCCAGCGTGTCCAAATAGAACTGCGCTCCATAGATGGTTTTTCAGAAGTTGATGCCATGCCTTTTTCCCAAGGCACCTCTGAGTGGACCTGAACCTCCAACCTCTTGGGTAGCAGCTGAGGATGTTCACCATTTGTACCACCCAGGGGCCCCTTTTCCCCTATTTTAGTTACATTTGACAGATGTTTTCACCCATGTTATACAGAATTCTTTCTGGAGAGTCGTTCAAACATCAGCTGCTTCACTTCCCAGCTGTGGTAGACAGGTTTCCGTGGAGCTTCCAGACTAAGACAGACTGGGAGGAAATGCCTGGTGATCTACTTTCGAAAATTAGTCAGTGAAAACCTATGGGTTACAACATAACAGTGTCTGACTCACTCGCTTTGGACACATCATGAGGAGCGATCAGTTGCTAGAGGAGGTCATCATGTTTGGATCAGCGAAAGCAAGGGAGACCCTCTGTGAGATGGATTGGCACGATAGACGAAACGATGGACTCAAACATGTCGGTGATCATGAAGGTGATGCAAGACCAGGCAACACTTAATTCTTTTGTACACAAGGTCACTATGAGTTGCAGCCAACTTGATAGCTGCTATCTATCTATCTATCTACCAAGAAGAAAGGGGAGAATGGATGTTAGGGTAAGCAACGAGCAGCCTCTGCCTCAAAAGACTTAATTTTTACTTCAGCACTTTTGTAAAGATAAGTTTTTGTATTTATCAAATTAAAATATATTCATGGTTTAAAAATTCAAAGAGTATGAGGAAGCTAGCAGTGAACTGACTAGCCCCCTCCTCCCCACTACACCTCTGAGTCCCACTCCACAGGGGGCTGGGCTCTTCTGCTTCGTTTTGTTTGGAATTTAACCTAAAGCTACTGCTGTATTAAGACTTGAGAGGAAATGTCTGCTAACTTTTTCTTAATTTGCGTTGAGATATGACTTATATAGAGGAAAGTACACACATCATACGGGTATTTAGAGCTTGATGCATTTTTAAATATGTGTGCACCCAGGTAACCACCATCACTTAGAACATTTCCATCACCCTAGAAGGCTCCCTCCCACAGGTCAACCGCTATTCTGACCTGAAACCTGTCTACCACAGGTGACCCTACTGGTATTTGAAATACCAGAGGCAAAGCCTCCAGCATCACAGCAACATGCAAGCCCTATAACTATGACTGTTGGAAATAGGGTCTTTAAAGATATTAGCGGTTAGGCTAACATGAGGTCTGCCATAACAGAAATACCACAGGTGGATGGCTTTAACAAAGAGAAATTTTTTTTCTCCCAGTCTAGTAGGCTAGAAGTCCAAATTCAGGCCGTCAGGTCCAGGGGAACGCTTTCTCTTTCTGTAGGCTCTGGAGGAAGGTCCTTCTTAACAATCTTCTCCTGGACGAGGAGCATCTCTGCACAGAAAACCTGGGTCCAAGGGACGCACTCTGCTCCCGAAGCTGCTTTCTTGGTAGTATGAGGTCCCCCACTCTGTGTTCACTTCCCTTGCCTTTTATCTCTTGTAAGATAAAAGGCCCTGCAGGCCACACCCCAGGGAAACTCCCTTTACATTGGATCAGGGATGTGACCTTAGCAACGGTGTTACATCCCACCCTAATCCTCTTTAACATAATCTAATCTTGCCTCATCAACCACAGGCAGAGATTAGGATTTACAGCACATAGGAAAATTACAACCACAAAATGAAGTACAACCACAAAATGAAGTACAACCACAAAATGAAGTACAACCACACAATACTGGGAATCATGCCTAACCAAGTTGACATATTTTTTGGGGACATAATTCCTCAATCCATGACAAGGTCATACTAGAGTAGGCTGAGTCCTAATCCTATATGACTGGTGTCCTTATAAAAGAGGAAAAGAGATAGACAGGGTGTCTTAGTTATCTAGTGCTGCTGTAACAGAAATACCACAAGTGGATGGCTTTAACAAAGAGAAGTTTATTCTCTCAGTCGAGTAGGCTATAAGCCCAAATTCAGGGCGTCAGCTCCGGGGGAAAGCTTTCTCTCTCTGTTGGCTCTGGAGACAATTCCTTGTGATGCATCAGTCTTCCCTTGGTCTGGGAGCATCTCAGTGCAGGAACCTCAGGTCCAAAGGATGCGGTCTCCTCCTGGTGCTGCTTTCTTGGTGGTATGAGGTATGAGGCTCTCAGCTTGCTTCCCTTTCCTTTTATCTCTCAAGAGATAGCACAGGTCACACCCCAGGGCAACTCCCTTTACATTGGATCAGGTACGTGACCTGGGTAATGGTGGTGTTACAATCCCACCCTAATCCTCTTTAACATAAATTACAATTCCACCCTAATCCTCTCTGACATAAAATTACAGTCACAAAATAGAGAACAACCACGTAATACAGGGAATCACAGCCTGGCCAAACTGATACATACATTTTTTGGGGGGACATAATTCAGTCCATGGCACAGGGAGAAAGAAGAAGGATGCCATGTGTGGTTGCAGCTGCAAGCCCAGGATGGCCAGTAGACACCAGAAGCTGGAAGAGAGGCATGGAACAGATACTGCTTTAAAGCCACAGGGAGAATCAACACAGCTGACACTCTGATCTCAGACTCTCAGCCTCCAGAACTATGGGGCAATAAAGTTTTGTTCTCATAAGCCACCCAATTTGTGGTATTTATTACCTCCCTCTCAGACCCAGGAAACCTTTCAGGGCATCCCTCTCTGGCCTGGGGAACCTTCTAGAGCATCCTTCTCTGACCAGAGGAATCTTCTAGGGAGTCTCTCCTTAACCCGGGGAGCCTTCCAGAATGACCTTCTCAGACCCAGGGAACCTTCCAGAGCTTTCCTCTCAGGCCCGGGGAACCTTCCAGAGCATCTTTCTTTCAGACCTGGAGAATCTTCCAGGGAGTCTCTCTCAGACCCAGGGAACATTTCAGGGTGTCCCTCTCAGACTGAGGGAACCTTCTAGGGCATCACCCTTAGATCTGGGAAACCTTCTAGGGAGTCCCCTTCCGACCAGAGGAACCTTCCAGAGCATTCCTCCCTGACCAGAGATTTCCTCTCAGGTCTGGGAACCTTCCAGGGAGTCCCTCTTAGACTTGGGGAAACTTCCAGAGTATCCCTCTCAGACTCAGGAATCTTCCAGAGTGTTAGATCCGGGGAACTTTCCAAGGTGTCCCTCCCAATCTGGGGAAGACTCAGAGCATCCTTCTCAGACCTGGGGAACGTTCCCCCTAGGAAGTCTTTCCTCAACCTGGGAAATCTTCCAGCGTGTCTGTCTCAGGCTGGAGGAACCTTCTAGAGCTTTTCTCTCAGACCTGGGAACCTTCCAGGCATCTCTCACTGACTTGGGGAACTTGCCAGAGTGTTCCTCTCAGACTCGGGGAAACTTCCAGGGAGACCTTCTCAGGCCTGAAAAAACTTTCAGAGTGTTCCTCTCAGACCCAGGGGCCCTTCCAGGAAGACCCTCTCAGACCCAGGGAACCTTCCAGGGTGTCCCTCTCAGGCCTGGGGAAACCTTCAGAGTGTTAATCTCAGAGTGAGCACGTTCCAGAGCATCTGTCTCAGACCTGGGGAACCTTCTAGGGAGAGCATCTCAGGCCTGGGGAACCTTCCAGAGTGTTCCTGTTAGACCCGGGGAACCTTCCAGGGAGTCTTTCTCAGACCCAGTAAACCTACCAGGGCATCCCTCTTAGATTCGGAACTTTTCAGTGCTTTCCTCTCAGGCCTGGGGAACCTTTCAGGGCATCTCTCTCAGACCCAGGGAACCTTCCAGAGTATTCTTCTCAGACCCTGAGCACCTTCCATATTGTCCCTCTCCAATCCAGGGAAACCCTTCAGGAAGTCTCTTCTTGACTTGGGGACCTTGCAGGGCGGCCCTCTCAGACCCGGCAGCCTTTCAGGGAGTCCTTATCAGACTGCGGAACATTCCAGCGTGTCCCTCTTCTACCCGGAGAACCACCCACTGCTTTCCTCTCAGGACTGGGGAACCTTCCAGAGAGATCCTCTCAGATCCAGGAACCTTTCAGGGCATCTCTCACTGACCTTTCATAGTGTTCCTATCACACCTAGGGAACCTTCCAGGGAGTCATTCTCAGACTCAGGGAACCTACCAGGGCGTCCCTCTTAGACCTGGGAAACCTTCTAGGGCATCCCTTTTAGACCCGGAGAACCTTCCAGGGAGTCCCTCCTTGACCTGGAAGCCTTCCAGGGAGTCCCTCTCAGACCTGGGGAACCTTCTAAAGTGTGTTCCTCTCTGACCCTGAGGCAGCATCCCAGGTACTTTTCAGGGAGAAGAAATGAGTCACCACTTACCTTGTCTCAGCTCAGGGCAATCAATGACCACGGGGAAGGTGGGAGGCCCTGGAGGTGCAGGCAGCTCCTCACTGGATAGTGCAGGTATGAGGAGAGAGCTCCGTTCCTCTCAGATGACCCCTGCCCCCAGTTGGTGCTCTGCCCCCTGTGCTCCCTCTTCCCCCACATGCTATGGGTTTCTGGAAGTGACTACAGCACTGCTTTCTCCCTCTCTGTTTTTGTTGTTGTGTGCCATAGACAATCCCAAGGAGCCTCCCTCTCTGAACAGGCATTTATTACAGCAGGTGGGGGCTTGGTGTTTTGAAGCCAATTCGTCTCAAACTTCTGAGTGACTGTGAAGTCTATCCTTCAGGTGGGAGGTGGGGAGCAAGCAGGAGTTCATGGTGTGAGAGGAAAGATCGCTGGTGACTGCTGAGCAACAGTACAAATGCACATGAGGCGCACCGTGGACCAGAGTGAAAGCAATGGCAGAAAGAATGAGACCTCACCCTTGGTGGACACAGGTCGAGAGGCGAGAGGGCCTGCTGGGTGAGTGTCCTGAGGCTGCTGTAACCAAGGACCACAGTCTGGGTGCCTTGTATGGAGCTGGGAACCCAAATCGGGGTTTTGATAGGCTCATGGAAGAGTCTTTCTTATCTCTCCCAGCTTCTGGTAGCTCCAGGTGTTCCTTGGCATGTAGATTCAGTATCACCTGGGATTCTTTGTCTCTTTGTGATGGTTAATGTTATGTGTCAGCTTGGCTAGGCCATGGTTCTCAGTGGTTTGGCAGATATTTTGTAATCATCCTCTATTTTGTGATCTGATGTCAGCAGCCAATCAGTTGAAAGGGGAGTTTCCTTGGGGGCGTGGCCTGCATCCAGTATATATGGATGTTCTGGCAAAGCTCACCCTCTCTGGATCTTGCATCCAACTCATCATCCTCTGACCTCTGGCTCTTGGAATGTGAGCCAGCAGCCCGTTGTCTGACCTGCCAATTTAGGTTAGTCAGCCCCTGCAACCATGTGAGTCAGGAGAAGCCTCCAGCCTGGCGTCTGACCCCAGGAATTTGCAACTTGCCAGCCTCCACAACTGCTTGAGCCATTTCCTTGAACTGAATCTCTCTCTATATATTTATATATACGCTTCACTGGTTTTCTAGTTTAGAGAACCCAGGCTAAGACAGTGTCTGTTCTTTTATAGAACACCACTCAGACAGGATTAGGACCCATACTCCTCATATTAACTAATCACATCTGCAAAGACCCCAATTCCAAAAAAGCTCACATTCACAGGACCAGGGGTTAGGGCTTAAACATATCTTTTGGGGGGATAGAATTCAATCTTTAACACTCCTTATCATTGACCAGCTAACCTCACCAGCCCTGAGAGCAGCAAGTTCTGGAAAATCTTTGGTAGAGAGAGGCTGGAGAATATGGCAGGCAGAAGGATGCTGGGACAGACTGCATCCTGGGCAATGGTAGAGACTGTGGCATTGATTAGGGGCCTCTCTGGACAGTGCTCCATGAGCCCCACAGCTGCTTCTCAGTCTGTCCTCTGTCTTCCCATAGCTACCCATGAAGCTTGGCACAGTTCCATGAGGTCCCAGTTTCATCTAGCCTCCCTGAGAGTCATTCCCTCTCTTTAATATATGAAGGCTTACAGTGAACCTATCAGAAGGCTAGCTTGTTTTATATTCGCCTACTCTGGGACACTTCTCTGTCACTGCCATGTGCAGGCAATATCATCTCCCTGGATATGCTCCTTAAACACTTCACTAGATCCATGCCTGACCTGCCCCATCATAGGATGGTAGAGCTGGTGGTAATTTTTGGTTTAACTGTTCCCAAACTCCATTTTACAGAACTCTAATTGAGCCTTAGGACACACAAATGGTCCATCTGAGATCATACAATCATCTGCAGGCAGGCTGGCCTAGCACTGTCACCATCCTAGGTCAGGTCACAGACTAGTCACCTGGAGGGGTCCCCAGAGTCCAATCATCCAACCTGGTGCCCACGAGGACAAACTTACAACTCCCAGAGATGTGGGCCACCACTCTGCTAGGACATGCTAGATATAGAGAGCTCCTTCTCTTCGGACACCGGCCTTCCACTTCGAGACTCCACTGTGGGGCCATTGAGTCCCTCATGGTGAGAAAGCCCATATTATTTCCCCTCCCCCACCATTCATTGATGGCCATGATAGGCCTCTTCCTGAGGCCTGCAGAAGCTGACCTGGGGCACTACCTCCCTGGCTTGCCTTGGACCTGCTAGATCATGCCCTTTGGGCAGGGTGGTCCTTCGTTCTAAGGGAGCCTCATGGCCTCTTCTCAGACTCGCTCCACGAGGGTGTGTGCTATTCATTAACTCTAAGATGCCAGTGATGCACCCCAATTTCAGAGACATGGAAGTGTGAAAAGTGGGCATTTTGGACCCAGCTAATTGGGGCTTCTCTCTGGTCTTTGGCGGACCAGCTTTTCCCCAGCCTGAGCAATGCTGGTGCATATGACAGCAGGCCCAGAAGTAGAGGTCTAAGGCCCACTGCTCTTCTGGCTCTTGCATCATTTCCTGGCTGGGGTCAGAGATCTGCCCCCAGAAAAGAAAAAATCATGGTGATTCGAGATGACGCAAAATGCCAGTGTCTCTTTCACAGTGTGTCAGGAAGGAATAATGGGTGTACTAAATAGCATTGGTCTAAGACCTCAGGGCTAGAAAGAAATCAGGACATAAGCAAATAAAAATTTAATAGAAACAGAACATATTTAGCCTGGCCCCACAGGCACACTCTCTGAGACTTCCCTTACGATTATGTTAATTGTGAATGAAGAGAAAGTCTGATTCCATCATCCATTCCTGTTGATAAGAAGCTGGGAAAGTCTCCTTAGGACAAAAGAGTATGTGAACTTGATCCATGAAGTTGGGTCTCAGGACCTTCATCACCAAGAGATGTTCTGGGGAAAGTGGAAACAGGGAGAGAGAATGTATGCTGAACCAATTTGACCAATAAGACATGATGCTTGTGACGCATTGATTTGACTCCTCTTCCCTATGATTTTTACTTGAGAGAAATATGACTATTAAAAAACAAATGAAAAAACCAGAAAGGAAGGTGAATAAGAAGACAAGGAAAAAAAAAATCCATAAAGACTTGAGAATTCAGATGTTAACCATTCATTCAAGAAAATTCCCCATTCATTGAGAGCCCCCCAGTGCCCAGCTGTGGGAGGGGCTGAGTGCAAAGATGAAAACACAGAAACTCTGCCCCTAAATTAGGCTTGTATTCTGGAACAAGAGATAAAGGGACACAGCTTGAGCACGGTGAAGCAAAGAGGGGTCAGAAAAGGAGGTGGGCTCCATACAGCCCATAAGGGACATCCTTCAACTTCTAATTTCCCCTGAATCCACTTCCTCTTGGCAGAGCACACCCAGTTAACTCACTTGCTTGGAACCACAGCCCACCGCCCATCTTGCAGGGCACTCGAAATGCTGCGTTGAATCAATGTGGATACATCACCATTACCTGAGAAGTGGTTCATAGTGTAGCTCTGAGTTATGGGCTAGTAAGACCATTGTCTGTAATGGGCATATATTGCAACTTTGATGTTAAAATATCCTCTATCTTTTTAATCTACAGCAGGGTAAAGGTGAAAGGCAGGGAAACCAGAGTGGGGTGTAGGCTTCCTTTAGGACGGTAGTCCTGTTTACAGATCAGTTGGGATGGCTCTGGAGATGAGGCTTCTGGGAGCAGCCCTGCAGCAGGGGCAAGACCATCTTGCTGAGTGAAACCCTGTACACTAACACTCCCTGGTTGTGTCCCAGGCAGGAGTCAGCCGCTGATACTGGTTGGAGTGGTTGGTTGATCGTCTCAGATGAATCTTAAAAAAAGTTCTGTGTCTCCAAACCGAACACAGTGTGGAATAAAAAACAAATCTTCACTTTTGGTTTTTATCCCTTTGCTTAAAAAGTATGTGAAGTGTAACACGAGACATTCGGGAAAGTCTTGGAAATGGTGCTGACACAAAAGGTTGGTTCATATGTTCATGTTTATCCTGGTTATGAATTATCTTTCTATGATGTTGAAAGCCATGCTGAAATTAGGTCATTTTAAAAGAATTTATTAAAATGTACTGGAAATGCGGGGCCATGGAACAAGCGTGCTAGTCTTTGATGGTGAGATATAGAATGGATTTATTTAATTCTTTTTAATAGGTCTTTGTTACCAAGCCGGGCACAGGTGGCCCCACATTCTCGGCCACTGCTTTTGTACCCTCTGGCTGCATTATGCCCTCCAGTAGAGAGGACAGACTCCAGAGTCTTGCCTGGGTTCACGGCTTGGGAGTGTTGTGGAACAAGAAGGCTCTTTACCTTATACATATTTCTATACTACACAACTCCTCAGAGAGCTCCGCTTCCTCCATTTTCCGGATTCAGTAATTAAGTGATTAGCCCTGGATTTGCATGTGCACAAGCCTCATCTTCACAGGGTCGCTCTGTGTTCATTGTGGTGAACAGCCATTCTAGCACCCTACAACCTAAGTCTTCATTGTGTCCCCTTGGTGACGGCCATGCCAGCTATCCCCGTAAGACTAAAGAGTTGGTTTTATACTTGGAGTTCTTGGTTTCTAATTTCCATCTTCAAGATATTCAAAATACGTGTATTTTTTCAACTTGTTGGGCTGGAAATGGATCCCCAGAGGGGAGAGCAATTCAAGACTGGGATTGAGGGAAGCGAGACCCTCATTCATTCCCCAGGAGCCACCTGGGCCTGGCCACTTCCTCTGCTTCTGCAGAAACACACATTGCTCATCGCCTTCCTTCCTCCTCCTTGGTTTTCCCAGTATTTATTTCACAGGGTTATTTTTTTTTTATGGTGATAAAAAGTTATCCCACTATGGAAACCTTGCGCTCCGATTATGAGAGTTACCGAGGGGACCATCAGAAGAACGTTGCTTCTCCCTTCCTGTGGAAATGCCAGGCGTCTGTGTCACCAGAGCTGCCCAGCCGCATGTGTCTATACCACACAGTTGGCACCATGCGAGTGACTGAACCTGCGCAGACTGGTGATCCAGCCATCAGGGGCCGCCTGGGCCAACGCAGACAGGCCTTCTAGGTAGGACAAACACAAACAGCACCTGCCCCACCTGGCGGGCTGGGGGCGCCCTCCCAGGCCCATTTCTCTGCCCTTCCTTTATCTCCAATTATAAAGCTGCGCCGGGTTTTCTCATCAGCCACTGCCATGTCTCCAAATGGCTTTTCAGTGTCAGGCCTATCAGGAAATTAACTCATCACGCAGTGACAGCTGCTAATTTTTCCCCCTCACATGTCAGATGGATCGCCTGCTGAAGTTAATAATGAATCACCAATCCCTGATTAGAAGGTGCTTCCGAAATGTATAACTGCCGTCTGAGCTAACTTTTTTCTTCACGTAAAATGATATCACCCTAGAGGAGCAGAAAACGAATTGTATTCTTCACCAAGATAGAGCAGAAGGAGGCTGCCTAAGCGAGCTGTGCACCCACTTAAATTATGGGCCAGTATGCCGCAGCACAATCGGTGAAAACTTACAGCTCTTTTCTTAGTTTGCTAAATGAATGACCTTTCTTATTCCCTGACTCTCTTCCTGGAGCCAACCGATTCTAAAAATTCTGCCTTAGAATTCTAAGCTGGTTTTTCAACTCTTTCCTTCTGCCATTTTCCAAAAATCTTTATGTTCAGGAAAACCAAAGTTTGGATAAACCCCAAAAAACCCAAAACTGTTGCCGTCGAGTCGATTCCGACTCTGGATAGAATGGAAAAATATGAATGTCACCCATAGGTTGTCAATTTTCCCAGTCACCTTGCTCCTTTACGGGGGGTGAGAAGGCAGGTGGGAGGTTTGGTGGAAATGTAGCAGGCCTGGGTCTCGATCGAATCTCCACAGAGTTCTTTTTGGATGACTGAGCAAAGATGCAGAGAGGCTCCTTAGCGACTTTGAAATCCTCATTTCTGGTGTGAGGATGTCGTTACTGTTGTTGTTCTGAGCCGTTGAGTCAATTCGGACTCATAGCAACCCTACAGGACAGAGTAGAACTGCCCCATAGGGTTTCCAAGGAAGCAGCTGATGGATTTGAACTGCCGACCTTTTGGTTAGCAGCCTGAGCCCTTAACCTCTACGCCAGCAGGGCTCCGGTTGTGAGGATGGAACTGATGACAGCTGAACTTTCAGGACTACACTGACATCATCTTCGCACGTTAACTTGATTCTTGAACTTGTTGGTTCTTCAAAGAAAGCCAAGCAGTAAAAGGTAGCACTATCTCCTTTGCATCAGGGAATGCGGGTTGCTTTGCTTGTTGGGCTTGCGGCGCTGTGGGAAATGTCTTGAAGGGAGCATCCTACCTCCCACACTCCCACAGCTTAATGAGTCATGTGGCTTTGTTAAGGTGACGTTACACGGCTAAGGAGCTGCTTGGTGTGCAAATGGCTAATGCACTCAGCTGCTAACTGAAAGCTTGGAGGTTGAGTCCACTCAGAGGCATCTCAGAAGAAAGGGCTGGTGATCTACTACTGAAAAGTCAGCCACTGAAAACCCTATGGAGCACAGTTCTACTCTGACACACACGGGGTCACCATGAGTCTGGGTCCACTCGATAGTAACCAGTTTGGTGTTTTGGTTTTGACCTGGCTAGAACTGCCTTAGAGAGGCCTGGTGGCGCAGTGGTCAATTCCACAGCTGCTAGCTGAAAGGCTGGCAGTTTTAATCCACCCGGGGGCATCTCAGAATAAAGGCCCGGTATCTACTTCTGAAAAATCAGCCACCGAAAACCCTATCGACCACAGTTCTACTCTGACACACGTGGGGTCACCTCGAGTCAGGGTCTACTCAACAGCAACGGGTTGGTTTTGACCTGGCTAGAGCTGCCTTTGTATGGAAGCTGCTTCCTTACTTTGTGGCTCTCCCCAGGCATGGAGAGTGTTTGTGTCATGGAAGGTGAGATCCAAGCCACTTCTCCGCTGACGTGGGCCACCAGCCTTCCACAATGCCCCGTCATTTAATTGGCTGCAGCTTAATACAAACATGGCCTCCCTGGATTACAGTCTCCAAGTAAATATTTCGCTTGTTTAGTTTTCTGCTTCCTCTGTAAAGTCCCATCATCTTCTCTGCGGAGAACCTCAAGGAGAGCTGCCAATCTGCCTTGCAGACAACACGCGCTGCAGGAACATCCCTTGCCCACTCAGTCAGCACTGCCTCTTTATACGGTACATGCATTTGTGCGTGTGCTTCCAGGAGCTCCCAAACACCCCAACAGTTGTGCAACGAGAGAGGAAGGAGAGGTTAACATTAACCCAGCTGCATGGATAATTACAGTATACAATCGCTTCGTGCATCCTGCGCGATACCTCTGAGCCTGGAAACACCTCTGTACCGTGTCTTCTATGCAAAGGTCTGCTCTTTTCATTGCGCGTACGGTGTGATTGCTGGTTTGACACTGCAGGCTACACTGGTTTTATGAAGGATTAAATGCCACCTGGGACATATTTATCCTAAATAAATCACAAACGGTAAACTGCAGCATGTCAGTGTCAACAGCCTGTACAGCAGCAGAAAGGTTAGCCCTACAGGACCCAGCACCATCAGGAATTAGCATCCAGTGGCAAGACCACTGGGCGCCGCGGACGGCGGAGATGATCAGGAAGAAATATTTCCACAGAAAAAAACATTCCTTTTTTTATGAAACATGTATGAGACGCTTGGAGAGGGCCATCATTTTGTAAAGGTCACCTTTATGCTGATAACAAACGGGAGTTGGTCCTGTCACTGTTTGCGGGAGACAGTGCTGAAGAAGAAGTGAGGAGCCCTGCCATTTTGAAAGAAACATGAGCAAGTCAGATTCAGCTAATTATGAAGCGCGTTGTCAAACTTGAAATCCTGCCTTTTATTTCTTTGGAGGGGTGGCTGTCGAGAGGGAAACGCCCTGGAGTGGCCAGAACTCAGAGCAGGGAGGGGATGCTCAGGAAAGGGCAGTGGTCCAGCTCTCCGTGAGCTCTGCCTGTGAGGGTTCCTCGGGAAGGCATCCCAGAAGGCACTTGTTTAAACAAAGAAGGTGCCGTTGCCTTCCCCTTCGCTCTCAGGTCCATTCTCCAGGGCTTGTACTAACTGTGATAGAAGGTGTTACTGTCACCCCGAAGCAGCCTGGGCCACCCCCAAACCTGCAGGAAACAGTACGAAGACACAGAGATGCAGGCCAGAGGTCAGAATCCTCTGAAAACAGAAAGCACCACGTTCTGCAGTTCTCACAGCAGCCAACCGTCAGCTGCCGGAAATAAAACAGCATCACGGTCGCTTTTAATGCTATAATTTTATTTAAAAGAAAACAGACAGAACAAAAACAACCTTAGCATTTGGGGGAGGCCATCATTTTACAATTTTGAAAGAGAAATAAAGAGCAATTGTGTCAAGAAACAAATTACTGGAACATAAACTTGCATTCAACAGTTGCCATAAATCCACAACCAAATACAGATAACCCTGGCCAAAGCAATGGTTACAGGGTCACGTTTTTCTATTTGCTAATGTTCGAGGTCGGATTTTTTATATTGACATGAATCACTAGTAAATCCTGCAAAAAATGACATCAATGTGAACAACTGTTATAAAAAGCAAAATATTGATATGAACGATATCTTCCAGAATGCATATTTCATATATAGACTCTATCGCATGAAACGGAGACAAAATTTGAAGCATATCGGGTTGTCTTAACCAAGGTGTACTTAAAGTGAATATAAACTTCAAGGCTTTTCTTAACCACAGGCTTAAAAAGATTTGTTTTATGCAGAATGCAACCAGGGCCCAAAACACCGAAATGTGGGCGAGAGGAAACGTACATGAAGTGAACTGGCTGCTGCCTTTGGTCTGGGACGCTGGGATCCTAAAGTTTCAAAAACAAAACAAAACAAACAAAAAGAATGGAAGTTAACTGCTTCAAGACAATAATAACTGTAGCTCAATTTTTAACCAAATGAGTAGTAAACTGTTAAAACAGCTGTATGCCAGATCTTAAGAGCAGACCTGTCTCAAGCCACGTGATACATTTTTTTTTTCACCACTAGGGCACAATCTTTTGATAACTGAAATGGGAAAACATTTGTGGAAAAACAAGACAGAACGAACAGAAAAAACACAATGGATAGACCAGCGGGAACAGGCCATTCACCAAAGAACCAAGACGGCGAGCAGAAGTTGGAGCAGGGCTGCCCTCAGTGCCCCTCTGCGCTCCATGTGTATCCTCAGCTGCAGCTCTTCACCCCGAGGGCAACCTGGTTCGCGTCTGCAGGAGGCCACCTCAACCAGGAGGCTTCTCAGGTCAGTCCCGGGAGCGTGCCTCCCTCAGTGTGCTGGGTCTCCACGCCTGCTCCGGTCAGCGCCAGAAGGCCGTGCCCTATGCTTCCTGAAGTTCGGAACTTTCTCTTTGGCCCTGGATCACTGCCGCTGCTGCTGGGGAGCCGCCTTGTGTGTAGATGACCATGCTCGTCAGCTGTTCTGCCCCCTCTGGGGCCGCAGCGTCTCCACTCAGAGCACCCCCGGCCTGCAGGACCTCCGGGGGGCCAGCCGTCTCGATCACTGTGTGCGAATACACACCTGCCTCGTCCTGCACCCCCGGCGGCAGCTCGGTCACGATGTAGTGCGTGGCCCCCTCGGGGAAGCCGCCGCCGGACTCCTGGACCATGGCCTGGACTAGCTCCTCGGTCACAATGATCTGCGAGATTTCACCGTCCGACTCGACCAGGTCCATGTGTTCGCCTGGCATCCGCAGGCCACGGGCCTCCGCCTCCTGCATGATGACCTGCGAGCCCTCCCGGGCCACCATGTGCACGGTGCCTTCCTCGTTGACGATGACCTGGGTGACGCCCTCATGGATGAGCTGGTCGGCGGCAGCCGAGTCACAGACAGTGAACTGCAGCACGCCCTGGACCACCTTCTTGAAGGCCACCTGTGCTCTCTCCTGGGAGGCGAGGAGGGCCGAGGGCCGGACCACCTGGGTCACCACTTCCATGGGCTCCAGCTCGGCCGGGCTCCCTTGGATGTCCGGAAACAGCGGGAGCTCGGGAGCCTCGGGGCCGATGGGGGCGGGCAGCGCCTCCTGGCCGGGCACCTGGATCAGCATGTCCCTGTGGCTGCACCTGCTCTTCTCCTCGAAGCCAGTCCGACTCTCCACCTCTCCTAGCTCGGAGACGGCACAGAGCAGTGCGTCCAGGGCAGAGGAGGAGTCTGGGGGTGCAATGCCAGCCTCAGCGAGGCTCACCATTTCCTGTTTGGTCACCTGCTGTAGGACAGTCCCGCTGGCGCCGAGGGGCTCCTCCATGTCACTGCCTTCCATCGGGCCTCTGACCACCACCACCTGTGTTGCGCCCTCTGCCAGCTGCTCTGGGAGGAGCTGGCTGGGCACCACACTGCCCACGTGCGGCCCACTCTGACTGGTGGCAATGACCTGGCCGTCCTCGCTGATGTGCAGCACCCGTGCCACCTGACCGGCCATCGCCAGGGTCTGCAGGGTGGCGGCGGCGGTCTCCTCCACCGAGGCGTCGATGGCAAACTCCCCGTCGTAGCCCTGGATGATGATGACCTGCTGGACCTGCTCGGCCGCTGGCACCGGCCGTTTGCTGCTCCGTAGGGGCTTGTCCTTGACGGGGGCCTCATCCGCCAGGGCGGCTGCAGTGAAGGGGCTGTCCGTCTCCACAAAGGCTGCGCCCTGCCCCTTCAGTCGGCACTCGTAGGACTTGGAGACGATGCCTATGGGAGACAGTGACCAGTTAGCACTTAGCAACATGACTTCAGGCTTAACAGTTAGTTCTCCTGTGGAAGCTTTGAACCTGACAGATGCTGCTGTGAACCACTACCCACCAAACCCCGGGACTGGCCACTGAGGGCATCCCTTCAATGGTGTGTGCTTTCCTGTGCTCCTGGTCTGTCTGTCCAATTACAACCCTGACCAGCACCATTTCCTTCCCATTCTGAGGGGAGGAACGTGGTCACCTCCCGCCCCGCCCCACATACTGTTGTTTCTAACAAGAGAATCAGCAAACGGTAGCAGATGCAGCTTAGTAAGTAGTCAACATCAGTAACTTCTAACCCAAAGGAAATATTTTTTAATGTTCAAATATTATATCCGGTACATTTATTTATTCAGCGAAAGCCTTGCACACTAAATTCAAACAACACAGGCCTCCAATAAACACAGCTGCAAGAGTTTACTGCAACAACTATGTCTCGAGTGTCCATGATGTGAGCACTAACCCAGGTGTGGAGGTAGCCACCTGCCCTGGTGTGTCCCCAGGGTGACCGCGTGCTGTATTTGCTGGGCCCTGGGAGCACAGACACACACGCAGTCTCTCCCAGGCGCAGGTTCAGGAGAGGTGGAGCGGGCAGCGCTAACAAGAGCTCTGAGAGCAGGACTCCGCCTTGTTCTGCTGTGTCGACCCAAGTTTAGCAAAGTGCCAGGCATGCAGTAAACCTCTAACAAGTATGTTTGTCGAATGACTTAACTATTACGTACGGTGGTAAGTACTACAAAAGAGACAGGAGCAATAAATTCAGGCCACAGGAAAGAATATTTAGGGAAGGATCCAGAAAAGAAACAACTTCTGACCCCGTATTGAGGGTTGGGGCTTTTCCAGCACTTGCTGGATAGGCAGGTGGAGAAGAAGGCTCCCAGCCCAAGCAATGGCCAGGCTTGCTGGACGTGAGGGGTCTGGTAACTGAATCTCTGCTGTGGCTGAAGGCTTAGGCTCTGGGGATGAGACAGTTTGTTTGGCTCAGGCTGTCTGAGGCCTTACACACCAGGCAGAAGCAGTATCTGTGGACGGAGGAAACGGATGAATGTGCTTAAGCAGAAAGATGAATTGAACACATCGGTTTTAGAACTATAACAGAAGGTATGGAATGCATCATCTTAAATGCTAGCCCCACATCTAAAACAGTGGGTGTTTTAGAAAATACCATGGTAAGGCCCTTGGACATGGACATTTTCAAAGATAGGGCCAATAAAGAGAGATGGTTAGACCACTGTGTGTGAGACAAGGGAAGAGATAGCAGAAACAGGAACCAAGGCAGGAGAGGGGGAGAAGAGCGGAAAGCAGGGGTGTGGGGAGGAACCAGTGGGAATTCCTTGGCCCCGGGGTGCTGCAGACACCTAAGAGCAGCTAGCGGTGTCTGCCCACCACAGGTCCCTTGTCACCTCCCTCAGTGTTATTGTGGTATGGGTCAGTGTTCGTTTGCTTGTTTTTAATAACTTGAAAGGACAAAATAGAACTGAAAATGGTCATCTTTATTTTCATAAAGAGGCTGACTCTTTCAAACAGAGTTTCTATTTTCTTTTCCCATCAGTTTTCTCATCGTCATCTCCTGCCCTCCTGAATGGAGCATGGTCTGGACTGAGTATTCCTACTTGACCGGGCTTTGGAGACATCTCAATAGCAGCCACATTGCAAAAAAATAGTCTGTTTTACTCTCTTTAATGCAGATCAGTTTTTGAAAGTGTACTTTATCCTTATCCCCTTTCAAATGAAGGATCAAGAGTTGTTAGAAATTCTGAATCGCTACTATCCCTATAGGGTTGCTATGAGTCGGAATCGACTCAACGGCACTGGGTTTTTTTCTGGGACCATCCCTTATGAATAAGGAGGACACTTTTGCTGACCACTCTGGTGCTGTCCATAAGAAGCATTTTTTTCCATAGCTACTCTGAAAGCACCAACTCCAACAAGCATGCCCTCCATGGTGACACTCTCTCACGTGTCATTCCACAGAAGCTATTACAATGCCTTTACTGACAGCACGTCCAGGTTCACCCCCACAGGGTATGACAAGGTCCCCGGTTTGAAATTACATGTTAAGTTTTGCATGTGAATGCAAACTCCTGGGCCCATTCTGCATGTGCTGGTGTAAACTGTTAGATGTTCTGCTTTTACTTGTTCAATAATCACAATTCGCATCAAGTTATACCAACTTCTCTATGTTAACTTGCAAAGCCAAAGGGGAGCCTCAAACTATGAAAGGGTAAGCTAACAGCTGATACTAAAGGCCTCTGGGTGCACTTGCTAGCCCTCTCAAGCTCATCAGTGTTCTTTGGCCTCTAAAGGCTCTGATTCCTACTAAAAAAGTAAAATATATAAATAACCCACCTTTTTTAAAGAAAGATATTAGGACCAATTAACATTTATTCTTTCTCATGGAACTCTATAGCATGAATCTTACAAAGATTACAGCGTCCTAGAACCTCAGGCCAAGAAAAGGCCTGTGGGGTCAACCAGGACGGTCCCCTACCAGCAGGGCCTCCATTTGTTCACTCAACAGGCACTGAACCCTAGGATGAGCCTGGCCCTGTGCTGGTGCTTGAATGTAGTCGGGGGCAAACAAGACCTGGCCTCACTCTCAGGGACTGACCAGAAGTAACCATCTCCTCTCTCAAGAGGGGAGTCCATAATGTCAATGATTCTAGCTAAACCAGTTACCTAACTATAGTACCTTGGTCTTCTCTTATCTCCCCCTCCAACCGCAACTGAGAAGGAGAACAATTAGGTGCCCCTACCAGCCAGATCAGTGACTGCTTCCCTCAGCAAGCACTTGCTAAGTGCCTCACCTGACTGCTTGGTAGAGGCTGTGGGACGTAGACCCTGAGGGGGCATGGAGACTTCCTAAAGGCTATGTATGGAGAGTGTGAGGGCATCAGGCACTAGGCCCTCAGACCCAGTGCTTTTAAATGGGTCTGCTGGAGAATGCTCCTCTGTGGAAGTCTCCATCCCTTCTTCCCCATCACAATCTCTCATTTTACCAAAGAAAAGCACACCTTCACCTACCCTGGACCCAGGTTAAAGCACATAGATCCTAGAAGAAAAGGATGAATCACTGTCAATCAGCTTTAACCTAACCTCATGGTTACCATGTGAACTGGAATCCTCCATAGATCCTCTCTCCTCAGTGAGGTCAGAATTGGGCTCAGTGCATGAGCAGAGCAGCCTCATAAGAGCAGCACTCCTCAGAGATCCTGTTTTCATACCTCAGTGTATGCCAGAATCAGCTGGCTGATGCTGCTGATCCCTGCTCAACGTGCCATGTACACTAGGACCTCCGGATCTCTGTCTACTCTACTGCCACATTTTGCCTCTTGCATGCTTGCAATTTTGCCCCCACACCCTGCTTCTCTACCCATGAGACAACGTCCTGCTTGCCTTCATTACATGCTGAACTTGACCCAGTTTTGTTTCTCCATTCTCTAATTTCAAGGTCATTTTCAGTCTAATCCAGCTTTTGGAAAAAAAAAAAAAAATCGGACCCTGGACACAAAAACGAAGCAGGCAGCCTCCAAATCATTTCCCCTCCATTAGTTATAGAAGAGGACATACTGCCATTGCCTTAAAAAAAAAAAAAAAGGCAAGAGAAACTACGGTAGTTGCAAAGAAAGAACAAACGTCTTATTCTTAGGTAGCCTCTGGAAGAAATGCTACATGTTTGAGCCCAAGCAATCCTGTTCTTTCTTCTCTGCAATTGGCTGGAAAATCTCTTGGGTGTAGAATTATCCTCTGAAACCTTGCAGCACTGATAATTATGCTATTCTGAACTACTTACTGAATTTATTTGAATCCAGAGGTGGGTTAAGCCACTTCCAGACCATTAAAGTAAACTACGTGGGTAAATAGTGCTGTCACTAAGGGGTTGATGAAGCTTAACACCACCAACATCTTAACCTCAGCTCAGTGCAGCCCCAGCTCTTCCATCACAGTTCATAAATGCGGCTGCAGGTCCATCTTTTGATTCAGCAATTTAATAACTTCGAGTGCTGTCAGTACTGCTTTGAAAAATAGCACCTATAAAATGTAACAGCCTCAATCAGATTGAAAAAGATTCACCCACTGAAGATTCCTCCATTTCAGCCATAATGAATTAATGTTGAGCTATGTAGAAGTTCAAGTGTCATTTAAACTAATGTGAATCTCTACTGCAACTTTAAACTTTAAATTTACTGGGCACATCAACTTCAATTTTTGAGATCTTTCTAGTAAATATGAACTGTAGCGCTCACCAATGCAAAAGGCCAACTGGACAAGACATCTGGAAAACAAGGGCGTCTGAGGACAGGTCTTATCCTTAACTGCGTGGTCACTGGCATAGCTCTACGACTCCACACCTCTTTAATGGAACTCTGATGCCCAACATACCATTTGTATTGTACTTGATGGTATTTAGAGACAACGTTAGATTTCAGTACAATGATAGCAGCAAATCAGCGTGCCTCACTTCAGTGTCTTTGGGATCTGCTTCCACTAGGACAATAAGCAGCTTTGTGCAGAAGGTGCAAAGGACGTTAAAATGGAGCCTAGTGCCTGTTTATGGGATCCCAACTTACTGCTCATTGGCTTTCATGACTGTAAAGATATTATCCTCCCTTCCCATTGCTAAATGCATTCCAAGTTTACAACTCAGTTGGTATAAAAAGGTTTTTTGGGGGTTTGAGGATTTGTTTTCAGGGAAATGATTTTTAATTAGCTCACTTTTTCCAGAGTATCATTATAAAGCTGCAGCTTCTCCTTATTTGTCCTTTCTAAAGTGAATGTCTCCGGAGCTGGAAACCACAAACTCCGTGGCGCAGGGATGGAGGGGTTAAGTGGTAGAGACTCACACTCCCCAAAACCTTGCTAATGGCTCTGTTTTGCTGTCAGCTGTGCTTCTGGGAAGCTACAAATAGGGTTTAGTACCTGATGACTTCCTTTTTTGTGTGTGTGTTATTCCTTGGTTACTGTCATCATTTTTTCTCACAAAATAAATACCTTATGCTTTTGTTAAGCTTACATTTAATTAAAATGTACAGAATTTGTGCAGTAAACTCGAATGAAACAAATAAAACAAGGGCCCCCTCTCTTGAAGGCATACGTTGTGAATGAAAAATGTCATTACAGACTAAAAAATTTTGCAGTAAACAGGGCCTACAGAGAGAAGTTTCCCCTGTAATGACATCCATAAAATACACAAATGGCACTTTTAGTACCATCCTGAATATGGCATTTTCTGTGCTCTACACACAATCTAAATGGTTTGATCATAGAGCATAATACTCCATTGGGTTTATAGAACAATCAATGTTCCATAAAATGATGTATTTATCCAATAGTAGGCTCAGCAGTTACTGGCGTATGACATTGTAGGACCTGGCTTTGTACTCTTCAGCAGCGTACACGGCGGCTGTAAAACTTATCTAACACTACTTCAACAACTTCATCTCATCTGTGTCAAGTAATTTGTTGAAGCCTCAGCTTGGTTTAAAAAAAACCTGTAATAAAAATTCATAGAATTTTCAAGAGAATGAAAGCTGATGACAATAGAAAGGTCACACTGTGTCTCCACTAAAGGGGTCAAAGGTGGCCAGCAGTTCCAAAACTGAAAGTAGATTTCATGCATCGTGTAGCAGATAAAGATGGCATTAAAGAGACTTGTCGTGGAGCAAAATGTCTAATGCTGTAAAAAAGCCAGGGCTAGTATTATATGTAAACCAGTTTGTTGCTAGCAGCCAGTATTGACTTTAAATTTCTAAGCTTCTCCTGAAATTGCATTAAATGTTTATACCCTGCCAGGCTAAATCTCTGACGTTGCTAGTGTTTTACATTTTATATTTTGGTAGGACACTAAACTTGAAAAAACTGGTCTGGTTCATTGTCACAATTAAAGCACCTAGAATATGATGTGATTAAAAAATGATACTTTCCATGTGAAATTCTGGGACACACATGACATTGTGGTTCTTAGCCACATACAATTTTTCTCAACTTCAATTTTAAGATGTAATTTTAACAAGAATGTTAAGAAATCATACTTAACGTCTATTAAAATGAAACAATATTAACAGATTATGCTAATAAATTAGAGCCATATTTTAATGTCACAAAAGCTTATAAGTTTCTCAAGTGAAAGCAGGAAAAATGACAAATTAAAATTCAATGAAATATAACCTTTTAGAAATTTCAAAGCAGGGAATAAATTATTCTTGCAATAGCCGTCACCAATAGTTTAGCCAGTCAAATCGATACCAATAATTGCTCTATAATTTATTCATTTCAAGGACAATAATAATTACCTGGGAGTACTGCAGGATGCTCTATGACAGAGCTCACATTCAACTCTGGCTTTGAATAACTGAACACCTTCCACGTGAACACGGGTACTTGCTATGAGTGCTCTGACTTTAAAGTATCTGACACACAAAACAGTATGAACTTCTGCAAGTTCCTGAAGGAAGAACTCAAGTGGCTTCGTAACTTGCCCAGGACCAAACAAAGAGTATCACTGTGCCATAATAATGACAACACGGGTTAGAGTGACCTCTTAGTCTTATATGCCAAGAATGAAATGACGATATATCCATTTTTTTTTCAGAGAACAAAAGTTGGTCAATGCTTCGTGTCTCTCCATTATTTTCAAGGATCAGAAACTGCATCCTGGTCAGTGTTGTTAAAATTAACACAAAATTAAAAGTAATTAGGTGTTTTGAGATGTAAAATTAATGATTGCTAGTCTTTGCAATGCTTGTTCAATACAACAGCTACACTGGTGAGGTTTATTTCAGAGCACAGACTTGTTTGGGTCATTTTAAAACCGAAGCTGATATGAGTTGGCCTAGGGATGTACTAAATATATCATGACATGATCACTAAAAAGCATTATGGCACATATCTGCTTTATATCACATAATGGCATATGCTGAAGAATTACAGTAAACATCATTGCTTTGTCCTCAATTCCATGAAGGCCATTGTTTTACAAGACGAGATCAGGAAAATTACCTTTTTTTTTTTTTTAATGAAAAATTAACTGAAAGCCATATCATTTCTGAGGAACTCTTTCACATAAATCCAACTTCACAATTTCATAAATTACACATGTCACTCTTAATAAAGGAGTACTGACAACCAACGAGGACACAGATTTAAGCAACAAAAGTTTTAGCCCTTTTTTCTTAATTTTCTTTAGTACTACATTTAGCATTGGTAGCAAGAGAAGATAATCCTATAAGACCCCTAAAAAGAATTTTAGAATATTCAGAAAAACCTAGGAATATATTTAACCTCAAGTTGGAAATACATAATCTTCCAGGTTCGAACTTCACCAAGAATAGTCTCCATGGGCCTAAATATTTCCATGGTCACTGAAGAGTGACAAAGAATAAAAGACAATATTTTACCTCTAAAGTCACAAACCCTAAGAAATGTTGTATTATATCAGACCCTTAGGTATATATTATCATTTTCATGCATGAAGATCTAGCAGTAATGGGAGTTATGCACACAAATCTCACTCAGTAAGATAAGGCTGTGTCCTTTGAGGTTATCTTGACAGGCTTTTTGGGAGAGGTAGGCAGGGGAGGGGGAGTGGTTAACTGTTTCTCTACTGTTGCAGAAGCTATATGGTCAGGACGCAGCAGCCATGGGACTCTGGGAATGGGACTCAGGCGACAGAAGCATGTCATCGTGCCTCCCTGAGTTAGACTAAACTGAAGTTAGACTGGGAAGTGCGCAGATCTTGTCATTTACCCACTTCTTAAAAACAGCCACTTGAGCAGAAGGTGCTCAAATGTCTCACATCCCACTTGGAACCAGGCAGGGAAGTGGTTGAAGAGCTTCTTTGCAGGTATCAAAGACAATGTGAGGCGTACAAGGCACACCTGTCTCCCTGATCAGGTGTCAGGTGTGCCCTGGGCCACACCAGGAAGGGGCAGCATCTGTCCCGGATGCTACTCTGACGTCCCTTTCAGCACTGGTACTTCCCCAAGGCACCCAACCCTCATCATCCTCCTCTCAGTTACATTCACCTGTGCTGGCGATAACAGTTGATAAGAGGCAGACTGTGCCCTTCCAATGTGTGCATTTTGGGGGTACTCTGGAGGCCTCAAGGAGAATGGTGGAATTTAAGGCCCATGGTGGAGGACAAGGATGGGGGTCTTCCCGAAGACCTTCAGGGTAGACTGGTGCGGTTGCCTGACCTGCTTCCTGCCAGGCTGGCTCTGTCTGCACTAAGATGGTGACTCACACTACTGCATGATGGAATCAGAAAATCAGGAAGCCCCAAGGCATCCCTAAACTAAAACCCGTTGCCGTAGAGTCAATTCCAACTCACAGCGACCCTATGGGTCAGGGTAGGCTTGCCCCCATTGAGTTTCCAAGGAGCGGCTGGTGGATTTGAACTGCTGACCTTTTGGTTAGCAGCCGTAGCTCTTAAACACTGCGCCACCAAGGCCCCAAAATGTCCCTAAATGTCCTCATTAGGAGGCAAGGCCTACTTGTCAAAAGTTGTACACATTATACCCACTTTAAAAGGTAAAATTATGCAACAAGTCATCTAGCCAATGTCATTAGACAGTACATCAAGTACCCCTCAAACAAGGCTCATTTTAAAAGGCAGATTCAGCTTGTCTCCCTTTGTTTTTCTGGCCAGGCCTATAAAAAGATCACATTCACATTTGTAGTCATGTTTATATTTCCCTTACATCATAGAATCTTCATATCTTTCCCAAGGAAATTAGATGAAATAGACATTTGTCTTCATCGCAGACACTTTTGCATGTAAGGTAAAAAGCAAACCGCTCTTCGGTAATGGCACAGGGGCACCATTAAAACCAGATTTACAGTAAACACAACCTGCAGCTGGGTAAAACACTAACTGTTAGTATTTTAATTATCAGCAAAGCTTTCGGAGGTCTAACATCTGCTCGTAGCCAAATGACAGCAGCTGCTGGTGTATACTTAGAACAATGCGAGCTTCTTCTCTAAATATGAAAATGAATCAGGGGTCTGGGCACATTGCTGCCATTTCCTCTTATGCTGGCTACATCTGTAAGGGTACCCTGAGGCTGGGGGGGCACTGGGATGAGACTCAAAGACACACAACAATGTGAGGCTGAAAAAGGAGAAGATTCAGAGGTCAGATGTAGCTGCAAACGTAGCCAATGCCATGGCTGTAAGTCTGATCCCCCACCACTGTCCAGGTGCCCTAGGGCAAGGCCTCGGGGAGGGCCCCTGACAGTGATCAGAAGACATTCACGTCTCTGAGAAAAAGAGTGGACCGTGCTGTTGACCCTGTCTGCAGACGACCCCATCTGGTTCTAGGGAGAAAGTGCATTGTCGTGGGTGATGCGTGTTGGGTCACCCACGCCGTGAACCAATTTAGTGTCTTTCTATTAACCAGTGAACACCCCAATCCTTATTTCAACCATTTTCCTGACTATCTAAGGTAAATACCTATTTTAAAATTGCTTGGGCCTTAGAGAATGATATACGCCTGGGCTAATAAAGCTTTAAAACTGATTTTTAAAGAAATCAAACAAAAAACAAATTATGAGGTCATATCCTTGCTTTGAAAGGAGCGGAATGAATAAAAACAAACCTACAAACAAAACGTGTAGTAAAATGCCAGCACATGAAGCCTATGCTTCAAGCGATGCAGTATGCTAACATCAGTGGTTTTTCCCCTCCTCACTGCGCTCGGTGTTTTGAGGGGCGGGGGGAAACAGTGCGAAGCCTGAGTGGGTTCTGGCCCCGGGCCTGACAAGGTACCTATCCCGTTGCACCGTCTTGTGTCACCGTGCACAGGCTCGGGACAGCAGGGACGTCACAGCGCACCAGTGCGCAGGTGGGGACGGCAGACGACAGGTGCATCTGCTGTGTCTGGAGAGAATATTTTTGTGCCATGTTGTCTTTGCACCTATGCCTGCCATATGCAGAGGCCTCTAGCAAACTCTGAAGCGTGCATTTTGAATGGGTAACATGTCTAATGAGGCAACAGTATAGTCCTGGGACAGGGCTGGGAATGGTACCACACACTCAATTCCACCGTGCTGAATGAGGGCAGAGACTTGAAAATGATTATTAGTTCACTAAGGACCTTAAAGGCTTTGTTAAACAGGTGATACTATTTTGCCTATTCATAAACCATGCCCTCCGATAGGCAGGTATGCCTAGCCACCAGCAGGGAGGCATAAAATGCACACAGGTGTGACGGCCACTCCTCAAGGAGGCAAGTAGAAAGAAACAGAGCAGTGAGCACACAGAGACCACACCGAAATGTTCTGTATAAGGAAGGGTTACCACCACATGTAATCAAAACCCAGGAACAGACAGACAGACAGACAGACAGATAGATAGATAGATGATACAGAACTATATAACCTATATTCAGCTTGAGCAGTACTTGTTCATTCTTTCATAGCTGGGGTAGGATATTTAAGGAGTTGTAACAGCTTTAATGGAAACCCTGGTGGCGAAACGGTTAAGACCTATGGCTGCTAACCAAAAGGTTGGCAGTTCGAATCCACTAGGCACTCCACAGGGTTTCCTATGTAATCTTTACAGAAGCAGATTGCCAAATCTTTCTCCTGTGGAGTGGCTGGTGGGTTCCAAGTGCCGACCTTTCAGTTAGCAGCCAGGTGTTTAACCACTGCACCACCAGGGCTCCTAACAACTTGCCTACTAGTGGAATTTTCAGGTTCCTTAAGTGTACACAGGATGAATACACCTAAATATTTTTGTGATATGTCTTATTTATGATCTATTAAATAGGCTTCAGGATAAACCTGATAGAAGTATCTTGTTTGTATTAAAGCTTGTTCGTAGGAAAGTAGACACTTACATCATTCTGAATTGTACATCTCTTTAGTCTGAAAGTCACTCCAGGTTTTAGAGAGAAATTAAGTAGATAGTCTTATAGCCCGTTGTATGCACCTTGAGCCTAGCACACAGAATTGTAATTATTCATAAACATGCTCCTCTCTTCCATTAGACCAAGAGCTCCTGGAGTGCAGGGACTCTGTTCTTTACCACGGCCTCTCCGATGCTTGGTATATAATAGGCCCTGATTAAAGAGAAGATGAGAGCCTTTCTTTACACAAATGTTCATTAGAGAATAAGGGGAGCAGGGATGGACGGTCTTTAAAATAACTTCCAGTTTGCTTCCTGACTCCACAGCGAAGAAGCATCAGTTGGGAGATGACTCTTGATGGGTCCCTTAGATTTCTACGTGTCCGTGAGCAGATGCACTGACTGCTTTGTTCTGTACTATCTTTTCAAGACAGAGATAGCATTTTCTCCAGAGCAAAGGGCAGATTTATGTACTGTCCAGGGTAATAAAAACAAGCCTCACTCTGGGGCAAAGGACAGGGAAGCTTAGTGCTCATAATGAAGACGTGGGCTCCTTAAGCTCAGGGCTCCTTTCCTGCACTGCCACTCCCTGTGTGTACAGGTGTGTCCTGGGCCTCTTGAGGTCACCCTGTGAGAATTTCGAGTCTGGGGACCAGAATAAATGCCAACCTTCTGGCTACTGCTATTGCTGTGACTTATAGTCTTTTGTCTCTGACCCAGTAATCTTGTGTCTTCTGCCAGTAACTATGAACTGTGGCAGGTTAATTTGTTAGTTTGCAAGTTGGATAAAATCTCAGGCCTTTTGTAGTTCTCAACAGTTACCTAAATTCCCTAAATCCTCGTTTCTTCAGCTTTAAAATAGGGATGATAATATTGTCCTAAAGAGTAAATGGCACAGTCCAGGTAAAACGCTTACCACTGTGCCTGACACATCACCTGGTAAGGATTCAGTAAATGCTAGGCTTTATTATTATTCTAAGTATAATGCATTGTAGTTCAGTTCACATCACCTGAAATTTATATGTATTACAACTAATATGTGGATATGTAGAAGAATCTTGTTTGACTAAAATACTTGAAACATATCACATAAGCAACAAATTGAAATTTTCTGGGAACAGATGTAAAGCCCTGCAGTTGGGAGTAAATGAGGTGTTTGGGCAGAATGGAGGGAAGAGGACTTTGGAGCCCAGCTGCCTGTAAGACCAAAAGCACAGAGTTCAGAAAGAGTAAGTGATAATTTAATGGTATATTGGTTAGACCATACTCAGGATGCCACGTTAAGGCTGGGGCTCCACATTTTAAGAGAAATATTGACAAACAGGCATGAACACAAAGAAGAGAAACAAAAACAATTAGGAATGTGAAAATGTATAAACACTGGTTTAAGCATTCAAGTATTTAAATGATTATCAAGTGGAAATGAGGACTGTTAAATTCTACAAGGCTTTTTCTAGACAGCAAACTGGGAACAATAGAGAGGTTATAGGAAGTGGTCTTTGTCTCAGTAATACCGATTAGGAAAAGAAACACAATGCCTTGGTAAGGAGTTTCCTGGTAGTAAAGGCCGGGCAACCACTCTTTTGGGGATATTGCAAAGAGGACTCAGGTCAGGTAAAGGTCTTTTCTGTCCTTGTTAACACTTAGATTCTGATTCTAGATCTACTGAAGCAAGGAGCAGAAGTTCTGATGAATATTCATGAACCTTTCAAGCAGACAATCCAGAAGATTGACACATTTTCAGGGATCTGACAAACAACAGTTTTGCCAGGATATGTTAAGTGGAGCCTTGCCAGAGCAGAAGGCTGAGCTATTTGACATGCAGAGATTCATTCTAGCTCCACGAAGCCAGTCTCAGAGTTCAGCTCATAAACACCACAATGCAATTCTAGAGATGATACTCAGTTCCTCCAAGATCAAGCCAAATGTGAACTTTTTTGGCAATTATCTAGATATTTATGCACTTTTATTTGTTTGCAATTGTATATCATATGACCTGACACTAAGAGCTTGATGAACAACACTCAAAAGAAAATACAATTGACCACAGGTGAATTACACAGAAAGAAGATGAGGTGGCCATGGAAAGATGCCACTCAGGCTTTACTGAGGGAGCACAGCTGACAGATGCTGCCGCTGTGCAGGTGCAGGAGGAGGCCTAGCCTAGGCCCATTCTTGTGAGCAGGGACTTCTCTGAAGGGTGACTGCACCCAATATGATTAGAAAAGAGGATCAGAAAGAGTCTGCATTACGTGGGATGAGCAACAATATTCATTCACAGTCTTACCTCAAAGCTACATTGTCTCCTGCTCTTTGTCATCCTATAGTCTGAAGAGACCTGGACCATCTGGATACCTCACAGAACTAACCCATTATATTGGTGATACCATGTTGATCAGCCAGGACAAGCAAGAGGTGGCTGGTACACTGGAGGACCTGGTAAGACACAGGCACTCCAAAGAATGAAGCTCAGGAAACTGCCGCTTCAGTGCAGGCTTCAGTGGTCCAAGACACAGGGGCCTGTAGAGCTATCTCCTCTAGAATAAAAGACAAACTGCTTCATCTTGCCTCTCCTACCATAAAGAAGGAAGCAGAGTGCCTGTTGGGTCTCTCTGGGCTCTGGAGACAACACATTCCACTCCTAAGAATACTATTTCAGTGCATATATACGTTAGATGACAAGGTGTTGGAGGCATCAGCAGTCAGGGAGGAGGAGGTCCCAGTGTAACATTCACAATGCAGGTCCCGGGATTCTGGAGCCAGACCATGCCACCCCCAGCAGAAAGTGATGCCTTTTGAGAAATAGTTCCTGGCTGTGACAGAGGCAGAAACTTGACCACAGAGCACCCACTGACCAGGCCACCAGACACCCCATTGTGAGATAGGTCCTAATGGACCTGCTGTGCACCCAGAACTGCCTAGAAGAGTTGGTCTCTAGTGGGCTTGCCAAGTCAGAAAGTTGGAAGGGCCCAAAAGGAGTCCGTGTAAGATGGAAACAACACTTGGGGCCAAGCTCCGACAAGGCCAGCGGGCATAAGTTAGTGGCACAAGAAGGCAGCCCTGACTCCTAGCCATGACATGCTGCATCAGGCAACAAACACAAAACGTCAGGGATCTAAGACCAATCCAAAGCAACAAAGTCTTAAAAATGCCTAGGATGAAGATACTTTCAGCCCAGTTCCTTGATAATGGCCTTGTGAAATGTACAATGAAAATTTGCATCTCAAATAACATACCTGGGCATTGAAAGATCCCGAGTCATCAAGAAAAATTGAACAGCATTTTCTATCTGGATGTTACCAAGATACCAAAGCATTTGGCATCCTTCAATGGAATTCAAGGCCAGTGTTGAAACAGTTTTCTAGAACATTCTCAGTTCACCCATCAGACTTTTCCCCAAGTCTCTAGATATGCTGAGGTTTTAGTTCCACTTATATTACTACTTTAAATTTCATGGATGTTCCACTATCAGCTCAGGTATTTAAAATTATTTTTTCAATTATTATTTATTCAACAAATATTAATATTGGAAGCCTTTGAGGACTAAGGTACATCTGACACAAGCCATGGTATTTTCAATCACCCATAGGCATGTGAAAGCTGGACAATGAATAAGAAAGAACAAAGAAGAATTGATGCCTTTGAATTATGATGTTGGTGAAGAATACTGAATACACCGTGGACTGCCAGAGAATGAACAAATCTGCCTTAGAAGAAGAACAGCAAGAATGCTCCTTAGAAGTGAGGATGACAAGACTTCGTCTCATGTACTTTGGACATGTTATCATGTGGGACCAGTCCCTGGTGGAGGACATCATGTTTGGTAAAGTAGAGGGTCAGTAAAAAAGAGGAAGACCCTCAACAAGATGGACTGACACAGTGGCTACAACAATGGGCTCAGGCATAACAATGATTGTGAGGATGGCGCAGGGCCAGGCAGTGTTTGATTTTGTTGTACATAGGGTTGTTATGAGTTGGAACCTACTTGACAGCACCTAACTATAACAACTACATCAACCAGGCAAATACGAATCACTGCCCCAGCTTTTTAAAGATTTAACTAATTTGAAGATATTGGCATGAGAGATAATTACAATAAACAGAATATAAAGTAAGTATAACAACATGCGGAGCCCTGGTGGCACAGTGGTTAAGAGCTTGACTGCTAACCAAAAGGCTGGCAGTCCAAATTCACCAGCCACTCCTTGGAAACCCTATGGGGCAGTTCTACTCTGTCCTATAAGGTTGCTATGAGTCAGAACTGGCTCGATGGCAACCGGTTAGGTTTTTTTTTTAAATAATAATATACAAAAGAAGCCCTCGTGATGCAATGGGTAAAGTGCCCCACCGTTAACTGAAAGGCTGGGGGTTCAAACCCACCAGTGGCTCTGTGGGGGAAAAGACCTGGCGATCTGCTCCATTAAAAATTATAGCTAGGAAATCCTACGGAGCAGTTCTACTTTGTCCTATATGGTTGCTATGAGTCGGAATAGGCTCCATGGCAAAAAACAACAACATAATATACATTCAAAGAGCCATACCTTCAAAGAAAGAACCTCTCACTTGGAGTAGGGTAGGGGATCAGGTAAGTATTCACAGAAGACCTGGCTCTTGAAGGATGAGTAGGAATCCCTCAGGCAGTGAAGAGATAGTGAGAGAAAAAGAGAAACAAACCCCACACTATTCTAAGCACATGCAAAACCCAGCAAGCAGGTTGGCTTGGCTGAAAAATCTCAGCACTGATAGTGAAAAGGTGTCAAGTCAGGTAATGCTCAGAGGTTTGGACTTGGGTATCTCATGGTAACAGAAAAGCCCATGAAGAAATTCAAGCAAGGAAATAACCTGATCAAATTTACATTTCAGGAAGGTCATGATGGTGACAGTACAAAGGATTGTTTATGGTGACAGATTTTTGTTGTTGTTAGGTACCCTCCAGTTGGTTCCGACTCATAGTGACCCTATGTACAAAAGAAGGAAACACTGAGAGATTAAAGGTAAAGGATTTATCCTGGAGGCTCCTGAAACAGCCCAAGTGAAACAGACTAAAAGAAGAGGAGGCATAAGGGTTTCAGTGGGGGCAGGAAAGGGGAAGAAATCAGAGGGACAGCTGGTCCAGAAAGGAGAGTGGGCTACTGGGCCTTTACCCAGGAGAGGAGGTACAGGGAGGGGAGTGGACTACCAGACACGGGGAGTGGGGAAGGGAAGAAGGTGTTGAGTACAGTTTGAGATATTGTCGGCTTGTCCACCTTCTGTTGTGGAGATAAATTGGGTGGGAGGCAGGGGCCAGGAAGGAGGGGAGTGAAGAGAGGTGGCGAGGAAGAAAAAAGAAGGCGTGCTGATACAGCAAAGGTCCCCGTACTGATGGCGCTGGAGCTTTTGTGCAACCAAGCAGGTTAAAGCATTCTAGTGGAATGCCTCTGTGGCTTCTCTCCGGATTGGTTCAATCTCTTTATCCTACATTCCCTGCACTTCACTATCTGAGTCCCAAGATCTTGAGGCCTGATAGTAGGTCACTGGGAGCCTTCTCTGGAGGTTTGCTCAGGTGCTCTGGGGGATTCAGGTCATTAAAGGCAGTAAAGACACCTGTTTCAATGTTTTGCTCAAGAAAACCAATCAAGCACGTGTGTAAACATTGTCCCTGTTACAAAGGAGGAGCCGGGGTTCTCAGAGTGCCTGCTCTGTGAGCTGAACAGGGGCTCCTTGTGCTGCACCTACCCGGGCCGCCCCGTGGAATGCTGCCTGGTGGTCCCAACCAGTACAGAATTTAAAAGTGTTCTTATCCTCAGATGTATGCTGTTTAACTTACTCCCAAGGATGACTGGTGTTCAGTGACTGGGAGCGTCAGAGACATGAATGGTGAGATATAAGTCAAGGACAAACATATTTATAATAGTCATTCTGCAAATCCATCTCAAATTAACTTTCAGGAGGTCACTGAGTTGTCTTCATTTGATCAAATTTCTTTTTTTTTTTTTTCCCTTATATGACTCTTTTTACATGTACAATTCAGTGATATTAATTATATTCATCATGTGTGTAACCATCACCACTATCAGTTTCCACATTTTTCCATCACCTGTATCAGAAGCTCAGTGTCCGCTAAGCATGTCTATTTCCCCCTCCCTCCCACCTCTGGTAGCCACTAATAAACTTTGCTCTGTATACACATACCTATTCTAGATATTTCAAAAAAGTGGGAATAAACAGTATTTGTTCTTTTGTGATTATTTCACAGCATTTTAGTGTAATGTTTTCAAGGCTCATCAATGTTATAGCATGTGTCAAGACTTCACTTATCTTCACGGCAGAGTAATACTCCATTTTATGCACGTACCACATTGTATTTACCCATTCATCTGTTGATGGACACTTGGGTTGTTTCCACCAACAATTGGACTCCTAGGTATATACCCCAAAGAATTGAGAACAGGATTAGAAACAGATTTCTGTACACCAATGTTCACTGCAGCACTATTCCAATAGCCAAAAGGTTATCGAGATTCTTGTATAGTATATAACAATACTTCTAGTACTTCAAAAGCCAATGTGAAAAAGGGAAATGTTATATACGTATATATTCAATATATTTAAAAGAGAAAAAAATATATCCAATTTGATTCTTCTGTTTCTAGGAATAATGACTACAAAAACCAAAAAATAAACAAACAAGAAAAACCAAACTTGTTGCCATCAAGTTGATTCCAACTCATAGCAACCCTACAGGACAGAGTAGAACTGCCCCATAGGATTTCCAAGGAGCACCTGGTGGATTCGAACTGCTGACGTTCTGGTTAGTGGCTGTAGCTCTTAACCATCATGCCACCAGGGTTTCCATAATGACTACACACAGGCAAAATATGTTATTTGCAAATCAGAGTTTGTATATAGTAGCTGAAACCTCTCTTGTCATTTCCAAACAAAACATTCTAAACATAATTATAAAAATTCATGAAAATAAACTAGTTGATATTTTTAAAGGCACAAAATGTCAAGAATCCCAATCGTAAGGTCATGAAAGCAGCTTTCTCTTTAGTAGTTGTGCTGAGAATCAGATTCCTGGGGGAGGACCAGTGAGGTGTCTAGATTACTGTGGGTGACCAGGAGAAGGCTGGGGCTGGCTGGCAAGGGCATGTTTGGATGTTATCAGAGTATAGGTGGTGGTCCAAAATCACGGAGGGGGAAATCATCTAGGCAGTGGGCACTGGGAGAAGAGACAAGGTTGAGTAAGGAGACCGTGGAGCTCTGAAAAGGCTGAAGAAGGGTTCCAGCCAGTGAAGACGACCGCAGTCATGGAAGGCAAGAAAGGAGAGGGTGGTCAACAGCATCAAGTGCCAAGAAAAAAGGTAACACGAAGATGAAATTAGGTCTTCAGTAGGTCATGCGCTACTAGGAAGACCACATACTTGACCATTCAGGCTGGAGTGCCGTTGAGAGTGGAAAGGGTGTTGGTGGGATGGAACACATAAAACCCACAGAAATTATGAAGAAAAGGAGCCCTGGTGATGCAGTGGTTAAGCACTCAGCTGCTAACCAAAAGGTTGACAGTTCAAACCTATCGGCCTCTCCGTGGGAGAAAGATGTGGCAGTCAGATTCTGTAAAGGTTTCCAGGCTTGGAAACCCTATAGGGCAGTTCTACTTTTTCCTACAGGGTTGCTAATGAACTAGAATCGACTCAAGGGCTATGGGTTTGGGTTGGGTTTATTATGGAGAAACCAGTGTGTACGTTACCACTAACAAGAGTGTATAATTCTGGCCATATCCCTTTGAGCACGTGATTAGTGTGTTCTAATTATCAATACCTGCCACATTTTACATAAAAATCAGAATAAAAAGCTGATTAGTAGCTTCATTAACGGGAAGAGAAGGATGGCATGTGAAACTCTGGATAATGTTCACAGTAATGTGGAAACTCACATGTTTAACTTCACCTCAATTTACTACTAAATGTCATCAAGTGTTTTTCTGAACAAAAATGCTCTTCTCTTCCTTGGAGTAGCAAAACAATCAGAATGACAGCACTGAATTAATTCCTCATTTGCTGGCTGAAAGGAAGTCAAAGCAGAATTGCCAAAGGGCAAAACAGAGAGAGTGACACTACATCTCAGCTTTTATATATGTTCATTTGATCACTGTGCTGGTACGTTTGGGTTATCCTAGCTCTCTAACAGTTATCTTACTTAATCTACAGAGGGCCAAGGCATCTCTTAGTAGGAACTACACTTCAAACATTATTACTGAAATACCCAGAACTGTTAATAGAAATGCTTTGAAAAATATTACTAAAATCCTTAGAATTCTAAATAGAAATTTCTGTAAGTTCTACAGACAGCATACAGACAATGAAGGGGAAAATACTTCCTGCAAAAGGCTCTCTCACAAACACTTGACCATGACTCAAGCATCCACTTGGACCAGGTACCGATGGCAGAGTGTATCAGTTAGCGGGGGTCACAAAAAGAGAAGGAGCCAGGGCTGTCTGTCAACCCCTTCCTCAACCTGAAAATACAGCATTTGAGGAAGAGCCCTGTCTCCTTCTTTAGTGTGAGTAACTTCTGTTTTCTAGGTCTCTCTTTTACTAGTTAAATTCCTATTGGTAGAGCAAATACCAGTTTGCTTTTCTATACAGATGTACACACACACACACACACGAAAGCCCTAAAACTAACTTAGCTCCACTTCATTCAGTTTGGTTCTTTCTTAAAATGCACTTTCATTGTTCACTTTTGGGTTTTACTGTCCTGCTTTTAACATTTACTTATATGTTCATTAGAGTCAGAATCATAAACACTCTAACAGATATTCTCAAAATTAGCTTGGGTTTTGGCTACAGCCTTATTAATGAAGACAGTTTCGTTCCTTTTCTCAAATACACTTTTCAGTCTACAAAGAAACTGCCATGAAGATGACACTTTACTTGGCCCAAACTTAGATTGGATACATTGAAGGAAAGAAGGCCACAGGCATTTGGGAAGCAAACACCAAATCCCGACTAACACTCTTGAGCCCTGACCTCCTCTGAAAGTGGAGAAAGAGAGCCTGAAATTCAATACTTCCAAAAACATCAAGGAAGGGTGAACGTCAGCTCAGACTCTTTGGACAGCCCAAGGGGCTGTCTAAGCACAAGGCAGACCCATTTCTGTATATTACAGGTTCTGAGACATGTCTGGACTGGGACTCAGGATCCTACCATGCTGACTGCCACTGTTTAGCTACTTGCTGACTCAACTTCCTAACTGCTGGATTATTAACAGATGTTAATTTCTAAGTATCGGAACTATTAAAATCATTCCCTGAGCCCCCAAATGTAAAACATTAAAATATTTTACAGTTAACTATTAAAGTATAAAACAGATTACTTAGCTCTGGCTAAGATGGGTGGAGGGACCCACAGCCTCTTGATTCCCACTCATCTTTCTGAGAAAGCCTAGGCTCTAAATCCATGGTCCTAGTTGTGGAACTCTGTGATTCCACAGTAATGCTGATGCTCTCAGGGACCAGCTAAGAGCCTGATGAAGATCACAGCTTAGTCTATAAAAATGTAACGCCTGCTGATTGGGCCCATATTGTGATCTTCTTAAAATGACATGGCAGTGCCAGTCCTTTCCTTTTCCATTAGGAGATGAAAAATCAACAGCCTCTCTTATGTGACTAACATACCTCAACCTTCCCAATAAAGGAGCTGATTGTGTTATTTAGATTTGGAAATTAATGGGCTGATTGTAGCATTATTGTTCAAATGGATTTACAGTGACTGTATATATATATATTTTTTTATATTTGGCCCGGTGTGATTTCAAATAGAACTACTTCTGATAATTTGAAGGGAAATTCAGAAACATTAAAAGGAACGAGGTTTAAACTTGTTGGTTCATTACATGGAAAGGCTGTGCATTAAGATGGGAAATATCCATTCATGAAGATAATGAAAACTGACATCAATATAATAAAATAACAGGTTTATAGATTCTGGGACTTCTACCAACAGTAGATTTGCTTCTCCTGCTTTAAAGCATACCCACCCCAGCCCCCTCCTCCCCGATTCATATTTGATCTGCAATCCAAAACAAATCCCTTTGGTCTTTTAACACCAAACCTTAGAAAATTACTCAAGATTCTCAACATTAAAGTTTCCATTCTTTAAAAGGAACAGGGGGCAGGGGTGACAAGTATTATACAAGAGAACAAACAGTGCCGCAAAGGAGGCGGTGGATCAATCGATGCTCCCAGACTCTCGCATTCGTAAAACAGTCACATGAATAGCACTGTGGAGAGCCAGAGACGATGATGGTAAAATTGGGTGCCTTTGTTTTACAAGGCTGGCACAGATAGGCCTGGCATGCTTCATGTGTCATTTTCCTGAAACTTGAGCCCACATTTCCAGGGCAACATTTCCACTGTTCGCAGCAAAGGGTCTAAGTGCAGGAGGCCAAGGACTTGCCAAGTGTTGAGCTGAATGCCCTAACTTAAGCTAGAAAAAAAGAATTTAAACACTCAGACAAGCTGAATGCTTACACCCTCATGTAAACAAGCAAACTGAAATGGTTCAGTTATTAACATGCATTTTAATTCAAATGAGTAACTTTTCATTTCCAGCTAGACAGAAAGTTCTACTATAAAACTTGCTGTTGAGATTATCATATCTGCACGTTACATCCACAAACACACTTTTTATTTTACTAATCATGTGGAAGAAAATGTCATTCCTCATTCAGACACATAGCGCTGACACTGTGCTCTTTTACTTTACAATCATCTCCTAGAAGAAATTCTTTGCTATAATGGAATTTGCACCAGTGTGTTTACACTGAGGGTAGTGGTAACTTAGAATAAGTACCCAGAGCTCTGACATCCAAATAAACCTTTAGTCCTGGCCCCAAACATTAGGTACATGGTGATCCTTGGCAGAAAACAAGAAATTTTAAACACCAACACGTGTAACAATAAAGTGATAGATTTTTCTCAGTAAACAACAGTGAAATATCATATGGTTTTAGTCACATCTTGCATGTTAATATAACTTACAATTAAATGTGGCTAATGTATTTGTTTCATAACACCTATCTTAAAAGTACTGTTTTCTAAATTTTAGAGAAGAGACTTATAAATGGTAACGATACGGGATTATTTTAAGTTCAGACCCACTTCAGAAATATTACCTAGGATTGCTTCTAGTAAATAAATAATGGAAGAACAACAGCAAAAACGAAACCATGCAAACCAAATCAGCATGAAGAATGCCTAAGGTGTTAGACTCCATACACAATAAAGAATCTTCTATAGACTTCTCCTAGTCAAAGCCAGAAGCACTGTCAAGAGAATCAAGTTCTAAAGGTCTTGCCTCTTTAGTAAAGTGATATGTAAACAAGTTAATTTTGTACACTTGTTCAAAAGCCAGGGCATGTCTTCCCCTGAATGCTGCTACATATTCCTAAAAAAGAGGGGGAAGGGGAATGACTCGATCTAATACCAGTTCCATATATTAAGGAAATTTTACACAAAGGTTCTAAAGATGTCAGAAAAGGTCAAATGTTCTCATTTGCCAGAACATTTTCAGTAGTGTTTTACATTTTGGCCCCAGGGTTCGAAATCTTATGCTGACCATGTGTGCGTATTTCTCAGTACCTTCTTTCAGGAGCTTACAGTAGATACCAAAGATTAACCAGAATGACTCACAGTTGTTCAGCAAGTCTCAGTGTCCAAAGTAAACCTAGCAGTTTAGTAATTTAAAAAAATTCTGTCATTGACTATCAAACCTGCTGGCTCCCCTGTAAATACTTTTATGCACTGATATGTAAATTACACGTACTCAGTTGGAGGGAGTATTTCTAATGTTATGACACAGGCTCTCTACTTGGGAAGTTAAGCATTTTTATCAATAACTTACATTAAGCCACAGAGGCAGCTTATTAAATTTGCCCATGATAGAAAGGTGATATGGCTGCCACAGAAGGTAACCCAACCTTTGGCTGTTTGAAAAAAAAAAAAAAAAAGGCAACAGAATTTACAAAGGACAGCAGAGCGCTCAACACTAGGAACCTTGTTGTAATGGAGGCATTCGACTGAAGGACATAAACTGGAGCACATGGAGACCAGTGAGATGTGGAAGACACAGGGTCGATCCAGAGGCCAAACCACATGAGCAAGGAAGAATACAGGAGGCAGGAAAGGAGTAAGGAGGTAGGGAGCAAGGAAAGGAAACAAGGAAGGAAGGAGGGATTACAGCAGGCTAGTTTGACAAAGATACATCTGGGGAGTAGAAATACAGACATGAGCATAGCCTCTCAATTATGGCAAGCTGCCATGTAGAGGAGGGTTTGCACATAGTCTGTATAGCTCCAGAGCACAGGTGGAAATAACTGGGAGGTACACATGGGGTCATCAGGAGACAGAATCAACATGACAACAATGGATTTTTTTTTTTTTTAAATGTGTTAGCTAAATAGGACGAATTTTCTAAAAATCAGAGCAATTCACAAACGAATGAAGATGCTCAACACACACGCAAAGATGCTCAACATCCTTAGTCATTAGGAAAATGCAAACTAAAACCAGGACCAGACACTGCGACTCCCACACTGTTGCTGGTGCTGGGTGCCATCGAGTTGATTCCAACTTAGAGTGACCTCATATGTGCACAGCAGAACTGCCCCATAGGGTTTTCTAGGCTTTAATCTTTACAGGAGCAGATCACCAGGTTTTTCTCCTGCAGATATGCTGGGTGCGTTCGACCCACCGATCTTTTGGTTAGCAGCCGAACACTTAACTGTCTGTACCTCTAGGGCTCCTTATACACACTCTAGAATGGCTAAAACTAAAAAGACTGATAATACGAAGTGTTGGCAAGAATGCAGAGCAACTGAATCTCTCATACATTGTTGGTGGGAGTATAAAATGGTACAGACACTTTGGAAAAGAGTTTGGCAGTTTCTTACCACATGATCCCACGATCCCATTTCTGTGGAAATGAAAACATACGTCCACACAAAGGCCTATACAGAAGTGTTTATAGTAACTTTATTCATAACCGCCCACAACTGGAAACAATTCAAATGTCCATCAACAGGAGAATGGCTAAACAAATTGTGGTATATGCATAAGATGGAGTACCACTCAGTGATAAATGGGAACAGACAGCTGTTAGGTCCAACGACTGGGATGAATCTCAAAGGCATTATGCTAAGTGAAATAAACCAGAAACAAAAAGCAACATACTGTACAATTCCATTTATGTGACATTCTGGAAAAGACAAAACTAGGGACAGCCAACGGTTAGAGGCGGGGAAGGGGATTAGTTATAAAGAGGCACGAGGGAACTTCTGGGATGATGGAAGTGTATAACTTGGTTGTGGTGATGGATGCATTGCTGTATACCTAAAAAGGATGAAGTTGATTGCATGTAAATTAAACCTCAATAAACATGACTTAAAAAAAAAGAATGCATTCATGTAAATACTGAGTTCGCTGTTACAAGCAGCTCTTGAGCAAAATCTAGGTGATTTCCTGTCTTGAATGCTATGGGATGGGACAGCTCCTGCAGTCCGCAGCCAGATGGACCATTTCATCTCTAGGGACTCTGGGGATTCTACAATTATATGATACTACGACTTTTTCTTCTTCATCTCTAGATATTTAGGTCAACTCAATACCTTATTTTTAGTACCTGAACAAATCTGATCTGTCCAGTGTCATTTATATTCTAGAGACAGTGCAAATCCTATGGTTCATACAATCTTCTGAAGGCTACAGTTATAAAATATCAGGCTTAATTATTACTTACTTCTATGTTTTATTTTTTATTGATGATATCGAAATAAGCAAGGATCATTCGAAGGGCATGAAATATTCAGAGAAGCCAAATATGTAGAAATTGGACATCTAAAAAAAGGAAATGCAATGCTGACTGTCCACTAGATGGCTGTAGTTGTGGTCAGTTAACCTTGCTCTTTATTTTCTATTTAGCCTTTAGTAGCATGAGAGCTGAATGTTTGCTTTCTGCTTAGATTTTTTTATTTGTGTGCGTGTGTGTGTGCGCTCCTATATAAGCTAAATGTGAGAGACCCACAGTAGTTCCTCACTAAGCCTGAATGAGCTCATAGCTCTAACGGCCTTGTGAGGGCAATTTCATGGTATTACTTGAATGTGTGTGTGTGTCTGAGACAGTTCTTCTATGGTTGAATTAAGGGGGAAAACCCCTATAGCTTTTCCCATGGCCATTAGTGTTTTCTTGTTCATAATAATTCTGACTATCACTGAGGAACAGGCTTTTAACTGTTGATGCGATTCTTTTTCTTTCTTTCTTGTTGTTGTCACTGAGTCAGCCCCAACTTACAGTGACCTTACGTATAACAGAATGAAATGCCGAGTCCTACGCCATCTTCATGGTCATTGGTATGTTTGAGCCCACTGTTGCAGCCATTGTGTCACTCTATCTCACAGAGGGTTTCTTCTGTTTTTGCTGGCTCTTAACTTTATGAAACGTGATATCCTTTTCTAGTGACTGGTCTTTCCTGACTATGTGTCCAATGTAAGCGAGTTGAAGTCTTGCCATCCTTGCTTCTAAGGAACACTCTGGTTGTTTTCTTCTACGACTGATTTGTTTGTTCTTCTGAGAGCCCATAGTATATTCAATATTCTTTGTCAACACCACAGTTCAAACTCATCAATCCTTTCCTTAATCAAGTGATTTCATGTAGATGTCATGACTCGGGCAGATCTAGACTAAAATCTAAGCTTAGCCACTAACAAGCTATGTGTGCTTGTACAACCTATTTAACCTCTCTAAGCTTCAGCTTCTATGTGTGTAGAATGGGGAAAATGACTTGTAGGTATAGTTTAATATTAGGAATCAAGTATACAAAGTGCCTAGCAATACATACTGGGCCTGTAGTAGACCTTGGTATACAGTAAACCCTCTGTTCCTTGACTCTGCCAAAAAGTACTAGAAAATTCTTCTTAAGTATTAGAAAATTCTACATCATAGGTATGATCTGATATTAATAGAAGAGCCTAGTGGTGTCACAGCTGCAGTTATAGATTTTCTCATGTGCTATGCCATGGTATTTTTTCAAAGCTGTTTGTTATGTATTAGAATTGTGTCTGGAAGGCTGTGTATTAGAAAGAGTGCTAAAAAATTTACAGTAAATCAATTGCAGCAGCATCAATATCGGTTCATTTAAATAGTGTGTTTTGGGGAAGAGTTATACAGCAGGACAACTTTGTGGTCTGACCGACAAAGAAGGTCTATTTGATGATTAGATGCCCATACTCAGCTACAGTTATTAATGAGTTCCTAATACTTAATGGTTTGATTATCCTGTGGTTGAAATCAAGTGCAGTCAACTATTGACACCAGCAACTAAGATAATATGTAAAGATGTACTGTAAACTCAGGACAACAGAAAGATACAAAGGACATAAGGATACATATATATAGGATATAAAGATATAAACTTTAACCTCATTTGAATACAGACAAGACCCAGACTCTCCTTTGAGCATACTAAAAACAAACGCACTGCCATCAAGTCAATTCTGACTCACAGCGACCTTTCAGGACACACAGGAAATCAACCCGTAGCCATGCAATTTAAATAAGGTTCTGTTTCTGTGACTGTTCTCTTCCAATACCCAACACCCTCTCCCTTACCCACTCAGTCTAAACTTCAGACTCTGGAAAAGCAAAACCAAACGCGTTGCCGTTGAGTCGATTCCGATTCATAGCGACCCTATAGTGACCCTATGGCGACTCAGACTCTGGAGGAAGCCCCAAATGGCAGCATCCTCGGGACTTGTCAAAGACTCCTTGAGCTAACAAGGGCATGCCCCATGCCATTGAAGCCACCTCACCCCAGTTCACATGAGCTACCTGAGGGAGAAAACAGCATAGAATTTGGGAAGCAGATGCCAATGAACAATGCAGTGTGAAGAAGGGGCAGCAGCCATTTATGGGAAGTTAAATGCCAAACGTTCCAACTGAAATAACCACAGAGTAGAGGCTAGACGATTCTGCTGAACACAATAGAACCATTATTAGTTCCTCTTCATGGCACACCCAACCAAATTTAATTGTATACAACTCACTTACCATGGCCTGAAAACAGCCGATTCAGCTTATGAGAAAACAGAAATCTAACCAAAAAATTTCTCTGGGGAAATGTATGAAACTGAGGCTTTCCTTTACGACTATCATTTTGAAACCGTAACCTGTATCAAATGAAATTATCATCAAATGCCTGAGATCAATTGTCGAGAAACACTCTCTCTCTCTGATGGACTGGAGAAAAGAAAAAACAAAACAAAACAAAAAAGCAGGCAAGAAATCTTGGCATCTCTGTTTGGAAATTGGTTAAGAGAGAATGTGCAAAACTCAAAACTTTCAAGTATTCATAAGATCTTAAAAAAAAGAAATTTAAACAAATGATTTGACAGCTGCAAATGCAGGCTCACACCTAGTTGAATTATAGAAACAGTGTGGATAATTACTTTTTTCAAATGGAAGGGCTCTGTGGACCAAGGTCCTGTCTGAATTTCCCTGCAGCACAGCTAATGTGCCATAATGCGCATCCCGTTGTCACATCAACCTGGGTCTCTTTATCATCCCCACATCAGCAAGAATGATGAGAGACATCCCAGGATTCTAACAGTCTTCCTTTGAAAAAGCCACATGTTAATTACTGTACTAATTATGGTTTTTGAATAACTAAATGAAGTAAGTAGACTATGGGAGGTACAGGCAGAGACCTAAGACTGAGAAAATACTAGTTACTGAAGTCATCAGTGCAAACTGACACACTGAACAGGTTTAAAAGAAGTGGAAGAAGGAGACTTTAGAAGACAAGCACCTTAAATAATTAGGGCTCCGTAAAGGGAAAAGAAATGCTATTTCTTAATGGCACGTGCATTTAAACTGTTATCTAAAGATCTGAAGGTAGTCTGCTTAATCCACTGCTTTTTCTTTTGTTATTAGGAAAACATAATTGTTCCAAATAATTAGCACTAGAGTACATCACAAGCTGACAACAAAATTATAGAAATCTTCATATTCAGATCCGTCTAGCTGGCTATTAGGAACAGTTTCTGATCATAACCCATTAGTTGAAGAGCTGTGAGTTCCTGATTGCCACCAATAACCTCCGATATGTGCCTAAGTTAACAGCCTCTATTTATTCAGAGTTTTTTTGACAGTGAAAATTGCTTAGGATTTTTACAGCTGCCACACAAAAGAGCGGTGTTCGGTGTACGCACTCGGAAGAGTAGGTGATACAATAATTGAAACACGGGTTTTAAATACACTTTTAACACCCAACTTTCTAAATGGAAATCTGAAAAGGCATTCTTCAGTTTTTGACAAGGGTGCCGTCATGTTTCTTAGGAACCGGAAAGGGCCCATTTCATATCTTGTGACGTCCATGTAAATTTCTTTTCTCTTGCATAGTCAGAGTACTTTTTCCTTTTACCTAGTACCCCCACACCCCTCCCCCTTCGTTCTCTTTAACACTTAATCCTTCACTGATAACAGTACTCCAAATTTTGTTATTGAAATTGAAATTATTGCAATTTTTATGAACAATGCCTCTGTACATTCTGGCTTGTTACTCATCAGTTTTAAACTAGCTAACCAATATCCCACGAACCGGAGGAAAGGAAGCGAAGGAGCACAGAGCAGTTGTAAAGACAGTGAAGAGAATTCTCCTCTGGATGGAAATCGTGGCATTAACCGGGTTTTTTTTTATGGGAGGCTGCTGCCCTGCTTGTTCTCCTTCCAGCTGCCAGGAGCAGCTTACTGATAGTGTGACATGTGGCAAATGGAAATTTGTTTGAATAATCTAATAATTTAGTAATCTGCGGCACCATTTGAAGTTACTTTGGACATTTTTCTGTGCTAATAGCTTAGCTGATAAACCCATAAAGCTTTATGTTTTGCCCCATGGGGGATAACTTTGATTACTCCAGTAATTAATGATGTTGGATAGTAATATGGATTTTGTGTTAAGATTTGAGTTTGAAGTTAATTAGTCTTCACGTTATGATTTGCTGATTAATTATGGATATTTAGTTATAAAGAGAGATGTTAATTATTAATCTCAAAAAATCATCTAGTGTAATTAACTAAAACTTTGACATCAGTTAAAATTCCCATTGAGGATCACTCCTAGGATTATCAATTACCAGGGAGGAGCACCATGCGAGCCCCTGCCAGGGCACACCCTCAGTTTACAGGGAGCACCTCTTTGCTCACTGTCAGGGAAGGTACCTGCTAGATCTAAGGCACAGACACTGGACCACTGGGGAGGTACAGAGCTTAGGCTTTGTAGAAAATTCTCACAATGTGAAGAAGAATCTTATCTCAGAAAACTGTTCTCTGAGAAAATCCAGTCTGAGCACCAGCTTGCTGCACTGCCCAGTGGCGTCCTAACCTTGGCGGGGCGGTGTCCCCTTGAGACTGATGGGCTTCATTAGTTCTCTTAGGCTCTGAGATGAACTTCAGTGTTGCCTCAGATATCTTTCTTTTCAGCAGCGGCAGCGGCTTTGAGAACTATCCAGACGATATTGCAGCACAAGCACTAATTAGCGTTCTAATTCACAGAACTTGAAATCACCTTTGTGGTTAAAAAAAATTTTTTTTTTCTTCATCTTTCCCCCTAATCTGTCAGCAACACAATCTTTGTTCCCCAAAAGGGGAGGGGTACGTGATTAAGAAAAAGGGTTAAACCAAAAAGCATCACTAGTACATCAATGTCCTGGAATTTACCCTATAACACAGACTCTGAACAGGGATCTGTTTACATTATCTCTAGATCATCTTGACAATATTTATTCTCTATTTACCTAAATGAGGCAATATGATGATATTTATTGCTCAGAATGGCTAAATATAGACTTTTCTTGAGCACTCAGTACCATAGTGGGAGGTTTTGCTCTAATCTACATCTTTAAACTGACAAGCTGGAGAATTCCTAATGAATGCCTCTTTTCATCTGGATGTCTGTGTGTATTTGACAGTATAAATATTTAGCAATATCGGAGTCAGCTTGTGATTTTACCCAGATGGACTGATTGATGCTTTGGCTCCACGGTGCCAAAGACGATCCATGCGGTTATATAAGCAATTTCCATCTTACTTCCTAAGAAGCAATTAGGTGGCCAAAGGCAGCAGCCCCCAAATAGTGGAAATACTTCTGGTATCAGCTGACAACTCAGAGGGATAAATAAAATATGGTACTTAAATTATTACCACTTTACTTTCATGAATCACGGGATTAAAGCTTTCACTTCTAAAGTACATATAAATTGCAGGGTTTCTTATGTCTGTAATTTGCAAGAATCTAAGTTAAAATACCAGCTAATCAGTCAACTCACATCCACCTTGGGAAAAGTACCACCCTTTCTTGTCATTTTTGTAAATTGCATGCCTAAGCACCAATGTTATTTTGAGAAGAAAAGTCGCTTGTTGTCAATAACATATATTGCAGTCTAGTTAAAACAACATTTGCTAAGATTTAATCACAAATGTAATCCTCTTTTAAAGTTTAGACAGAACGCTCAGAAATTCAAGGGACAGATAATAAATCATGTTCCGCATCGTGGGTGTGAACGAGGTGGGTCGGATTCATTCAGGTGTGTCATTTAACAGCAAATGGCACCAGTTCTACCCTGGGAACACTAAAGGCTCCACGTAAGTCAGACACGGCTGGGTGACCTGAACCCCCTCCCATATCACCGATTTCTTTTCCTATCAGCATTGTTCGCTTTTGTGAAAATCATGATGGGGGTGAAATCAAAGAATCAGAGCATTCTTCTCCTCCCGGCTGTAATCCACCTGCAAAGATTGATAGGCTCCTGCTAAGACTTAGAGCAGACTTTTGGAACTCTCTGTGTCCCTTTGCATTAATTGTCTGGCCTCAGATCACACGGTGGAAGACGCCTCCCATCGTAATGCCAGGCACTTTTACGCATGCTACCACTTTGGGGCCAGGAAGCTACACATCATTTTTTGCAACATCAAAAGGCATGCGTTTCTGGGATGTTGTTTGCAATGTTCTTGCTTCCTCACTCCTCACCCATTCCTGCCACCATTCATTTCTTTCTTTCCTACTAGCTCATCCCAATCTTCATATAACCCACGCAATAACCCAGGAGAACGGGCAAGCAAGACATTCTTCTTCTTGACACTAATACCTATAGATCCCATTCTACTGCGACGCCTCCCCATCACAAAATATCTCCGCTAACAGAATCCTCAGAAGTCAAGAACTGGCATTTGTAATGTATTCCACAGGCAAGTGGATGCGATGCCCATTGGTAATCAGATCCACACAGGCTCACTGGGGCTCGCTGTCTGGCTGTAACGGACAGTAGCGTTAGGCGCAGGGCATAGCAGTTGCTGTACATGCTCGTGCATGGCGGTTTCTTACTTAAAAAAAAAAAAAAAAATTACTCCATGCCTGCTGGCTGCCAGATAGCAGTAAATGCCTACCATGTTCTATTTATTGGATTTGCTTAGTAATCAATTTGTTATTGACCAGATAGGGAGTGCCATGGTCTGAGGTGCAATCTGAGGTGTCTATTTATTCCATCTGCCATATTGCACTTCAATCCACATTACATCATGATTTGCTTTGCTTTCTTATGTGAGGGGTAAAAGTACAGTAATTCTCCTTTATCCACAGGAAATACCTTTCAAGACCCCCTGTGGATGCCTGAAATGGTGGATAGTACCAAACCCTATATATACTATGTTTTGTACTATACATACGTACCTATGATAAAGTTTAATTTATAAATTAAGTGCAGTAAAAGATTGACAACAATACCTAATAACCAAATAGAACAGTTACAAGGATATACTATAATAAAAGCTGTGTGAATGTGGTCCCTGGGCGGGGCGGCACCAGATTTCATCATGTTACTCATTCAACATTTTCAGATCGCAGGTAGCTGAAACCGAGGAAAGCGGAACTGTAGATAAGAGGGGACTATTGAGACGATGAAATGGTGGGAGAATGCAAGATGGCTCTTCCTTAACATAACTCATAGCTACCTTCTGGATAGTTGTTGAAGGATGCTGTGTGTTCAAAGATGAATCCAGTTGGTTGAACTGGGTAACAACAGGGTACCAGAGGCAACGGTTTAAATAAATAGCAACGCTTTTTGCTTTTTTTTAGCCAAACTTGTTATTGGAATTGGGCGGGGGGGGGGGGCAGATACAAAATACATTAACACTAATCAGCCAAAATGGTGTGACTTGTCACTTAATTTCATGGCATAAAGTTATAAATTACATGAAGGCTGCCACAACTAATTTTTGTGGTGCTGTACTAGAGATGACAAATGAAATGTCCAAGCGGCTACAAGTGAAAAGCTTCCATCTTTCTTCCATGACTGAATATTACTTACTTTAATGATGTATAATAGCCTGCAACTACACTTAACCTGTGCATTAAACGGCAGCACAAACTGTTTACCTAGAGTTATGAAGAAGAAAACAGCAAATCAAGCAAAGCATCTAAAGTGTGCACGTTAGCCTCCCGCACGTCAACATAATTTTCCCTTGCAGATGATATATAACCCTGTCTCCAAACTGTGTTCCCTGCTACACAACAGCATTATGCTCCAAGCATCTAAGTGCCAAAGTATGTGTGATAAAGCGAGGACAAAATGCACCTAATTAATAAATCTGGAAATATTTAGAACTAAATGAATTTTGGTTTGGTTGTGAATGAAACTGAGTCTATAAAAAATAACTGTCTCATACATTCCACAGATGAGTCTAATTTTAAAAAAATCTATAAAATCCCAACAAAGAGGATAGACAAAAGAAATGATTTCACTAGCTTTTAACACATATTAAAGGACAAAGGGAACATTAAAATATACTCTTTGAATTGATGCTTACTAAATAAGCTGAAGATATGCTTAATGACTGATCAACTTCGGAAGAGATCCATATACACTTCACATGTGATACGGGCATGTGACATTCCCCGGCTTCATGATGTACAACGCCACTCAACATAGTTTCCAAGTAAGTGAAGATAAACTCTGATTATCAGGATCATGGAAAATATGATTTGACTAGTCATTATAGCTCTTGCCATCTTATCACATTAGATAAGTATGAAGAAAATATAGAAACCATACAGTTTCACTGTAAATATTAATCATAAAGTTTAATGTGATTATCTCTATGGGGGTCAGGGAAAGGGGAAGGGAAGAGGGCGCAATTTCTTATCACTCTGTTTCTTTTAAAGATGATATATCCCACGGGAAGCCATTGACAAAAAAACTAAAGACGGAAAATTCTATTCCTCGGAAGCAAGTTTTGGAGAATCTGATTAGGTCTCCTGCTGCAATGCTAGGTATTCCATTTTTGCCAAAGGGCCAGCTATTATGATTAACGTCATTTGTCTGAATCATTACTCTGCACCTTGGTTCAGCAAGCACTATGGAGATGGCACGGTAATAAATGACCGCAGGAGTCTTCCCTGCTTCGGCCTCTTTTTTATCTGCCACCTCTCCACCGTCAGCTCCATCTTTCTGAACCTCTCTGAATCCCCAAAAGGGACGGCGTGTCTATTTGTTTTCCACTAGGTTACCACTCTGTCTATTGTTGTTTGCACTAAAGGGTACAAATTCAATTCATTCTTGTGACATAAAAGCACTGATACAGTAAATTTTTTGCCCAAGAGAAAACAAAAACAAAGTTGCTGAATATATAGAACAAGATTCGAAGCACTAGCGTATAAGTGGAGATGCTTTCTGAGCAGTCTTGTTCTCTAACGCTATTTGTTTCCCATGTAGCTAGTGGTGGTGATGACACACAGCATTCAAACGTATGCTAAGCTTTCCAATTAGTATCTAGAGGGAGAACTATGACTGTGTACAGTCTGGGCACAGTGCACACCTATCTTAGTACCAAGAGGAGAGGAAAGAAGGCTGGGAGGCTATAAAGTTACTCTGTGAAAAGGTTTCAACTTTTGAACAAAAGGAAAGCAAGGTAACATTAAGTAGTTCTGGGGAGACTCTGGGAGAGAAGAAAATAGCTTGCAGTTAATAAGGAAAAAAAGGTTAAATTAGAAAAACAGAGTTGAGAGCACCCACCAAATTTAATTCTCTATGTATCAAATTCTGTATTATTTAATTCTTCATTGCCAATTCTGGGAAATGAGCATGTTATTTAAATAAGTCAATAAAACTGAACATAAACTCTGCATCGTAGTCTATTGTACATAAATGCTGCACACTGTATGGTGTGGGAAGCCCTGGATGATAACGCAGCCTTTAAGAAGCCCTTGGAGTAGGAGGTATACCAGGAAGACCTGTCTGCATGGTAGGAACGTCCACGCACAGGCATGCAGAGCACGATCCCTTGGCATCTCCTTCTATTCCACCCCCATCTACTGGAGAAAATTTCCCTGCCCTAAAATATGTAAGCACTTCATGTTTAGGGGAATTTAGGGTATGTAAGTGTAGCTGCAGAGCTTACTTAGCAGTGACTTCTCTTTGCCAAGGGTAACATGTTTTCCAAGCTAGGTTGCTAATAAGTGCCAAATGCTATAAACCCTCAAGAACATTGCCAAGTGCTCTCTCACTCTGGGTCCAAGTCTTAAAAAGTCCTTAATAGAAAATGAGCCTGAAATCCTCTAATTGACCACGATTCCTGGAACATTACCTTGTGGACAACTTTGGTTATTATGGAAATGTTCTACATTTCTGCCAGAAGTTAAGAAGTTATCACTTGAAAATCACTGGCTAATCTAGCCTGTACTAAGATGGATTTTTAATGAAAGTTTAATGAATGATAAATACTCGTTTCTTGATAAATGTTTAATTATGCCAATAATTACCAACTGCTGAAAACTACTGTTGTGTTAATAATGGCATTTAGTACACAAGCAGCTTCATGAGTCACGGTGCTGTTAAAGATCAGCCCTCCATCTGTCTAATGCAAACTAGCAAAACAAAGTCTAATTCATATTTTGATCAATTTTCTTTACACTCTAAAGACTATGAGTGTTCTTAAAAAAAAAAAATTGACCCATTTCCTCTTTTAAGAGAAATAGGTAAGGAACAGAAAAATGTGCAGAGCCATTGTAAAATCAGTTCATGCAAAAATTAAACAAAAGAACAGAAAATAAATATTGGAATATAATGACTCTATTACCTCATTGCATTACCACTTTGATATGATGGGTTTTTTTTTTCCATATTACTTAAAGCTGTTTTCATATTATTAAAAAAAAAATGACCATTATACTATGTAATAGCACAGGAAGTTGAACCTTCTTCATTAGCAAACTCAACCTGGCCTTTCCAGGTGATATATGTTATTTACAATTTGTGTTGCTACACGTGCATGGGCCTTATATGAAGGAACGGCATCCTTCAGGTCAGCACACCTATAGTTCTACAAGGTTAAACTGGCCATGAATTCATGAGGGTTTATTAATGACGGTAACTGCTAGAGGGAAGAACAAGCATTGGGGCAGAGTGGGGTTGGAGTCAAGGCTGCTCCTCATGTGGGCTTAGTAAGCTTTCAGACACGAGGCAGAATGACACAGAGACAAGGGATGCCAGGCCACCCTACCACACTGCCTTCCTGGTCCTCTTGGGATCATGCCCCTGGTGAGGTACCCTTGGCATACCTGTGGTCAGTTCCCCCGGTGAGGTACCCTTGGTGCACCACCGCAGCCCCAAACGCATACCTGACCACGGCACACAGCTAAGAGGAAGCCTGGCTGAGCTGAATATACACCTAAAGGGTTTCCTTTTCAATATCTGACCAGGCTACAGAATTTGGAGAAATCATAAACACCAGGGTAACAATTCATATTTCCTCTAATTCACATTTGAAAGCAACCCAGATTACACAGAAAATTCCCAATTATATTTTAGGCAGACTTTGTGAAATCTTTCTTTTAATAGTCTATGACGTCACCCCATCCCCCACAAAAAGGAATCATGTGAATTTCAAAATTAACTTTTCTCCCTGGAATACTTCTTTTTTTTACATAACACTTAATCAGACATATCTATTTTTAGAAGTACTTTTAAACTATGTCGTTGCTGCCATTGTTGACAAACTATGATGCTTACATGCATTTTCTACATTATCCTCGCAACTTGAATATCACACGTGCCCTTTTTCTTGTTTCTTCAAAGAAGCAGGCTTTGTTACAAGAATTTACTCTTAACTGTTATATTTTATTGCATACTTTGATTTTGAAGCTATTTCTTGCGACGACTACTGCGGCTATATGGCATTTTAAAGTATTTGTTCACTATGTGCATGTTGACAACAGTTCACACAAAATGCAGCAAACCATGGCAACAGGCAATAAACCACATGCTGAAACAGGCCAACACGGGCACAGAATGTGAGGATACCGATGAAACGAGGGCGCTGTGTGTGTGTGTGTGTGCGCGCAAGATGCACACACACGCGAACACACATGCTCTGAACTGGATCAAGAGGGCGTGGATGCCCACACATGCCATTCACGGTGACTCATCAAATCTGTGCAGTGAGGAGGGGCACACGCTTGGCCCTGAAAAATGGTTATCCACTAATAGCACTTCCTTTGTGGAGTGAGTAGAAAAAAATCCATGAGTATAATAATATGGGTATTGACAACTTTTGCCCTCTGCTACTAAACTGGACATGCCAGTGTTCTCAGGTTAACTTAAAAAGAGGATAGCCTAGCTGTATGAAACATTCATAAGAAACTGAGTGTCTGAGGGATAATAACACACTGCTCCAGACCTTTTATCTTTGAAAGGCAACAGTCTAACGTAAGTACCTTCTGCACTTTACCTTATTCATGTATGTACATGTGTGTATATATGGGTCTATAGGGGCGGACCAGGAAAACATGGCAAGAGTAAAATTTCAGCAATGGATTTTATGAGTCACAATAAAAGGAAACTGAATTATATGCATTTAGATAAAAGGGACCAGTCTTTCTTCTGATTTTTGAGATCCTAGATGTGCTAATTCTGCGGTAACTACAACAAATACACCTGAAAATGAGGCAGCAGGAACAAACCATCTGATTGGGTTTTGTGGGCAGAGAATCCAGACTTAGAGTTATTCTAACAAAACAAATTCTGATCTATAAGTAAGAAAATATAATTCACACATCATTCATACTCATAGATATGGCACTTTCTACTTATCTACTTTTAGGGGTATACACAATGTAGAGCTGGATCTGACAATGGAACTCATGGCACACAAGGCAAGGAGAATACATTCTCTTGGGGTCTCATCTTCAGGTAGAAACACTTTCTCCAGTGAGCATTCCACACCTCAAGGGCAAGCCCACATTCCGTCTTCACATCTCAGGACTCAGCAGTTTCCTATACGCTGCAGGTCAGTGTTTCTTCAAGTGTGGTTTGAGTGCCAACCGCATCAAAATCACTTGGGGTTTGGGGTCCTGCCCTAGAGTTTCTGGGGCCCAGCCTAGAAATATGCAGGTTGACAAATGTTAGTAGGTTTTATAACCACAAAAACATTTGTTGAATGACTAAACGCTCAGCATCTGATGGGCCCAGAGCTGAAGCCAGCCCAGGAGAGGCTGGAACAGATGTGACTCTTGGTCACCTTCTCAATGCTGGTGGTGAACTGCACCTCGGGTAGAATGAGGCTCTCCTCCCGTGACACTGCTCAGCTGAGGCCCCAAGGCAGGGAGGTATGGGACATGCATAAGGGAAAGCCATGGAAGTGACACCCTCACTCTGTCTCTCATAAGCAGTAAGCACAGTTGACTCTTTTTCCTTGAAATCCACTGTTGTCTGACTTCTGTTACACTGCTCCCTCTTTCTTTTCCCCCATTCCATGGGCCACCCCTCTGGCCTCCTATGCTGACTCAGTGGCCACTATCTGACCTTAAACTTCATGGCTTCTCAGGGATCTGTCTTTACACTCTTTCCCTAGGTGCCCTCCTAAATCTACTGTCTGCCCCATATCAGAGGAAGATCAAATGGCATCACCACTCACCCATGTACCCAAGCTGCTAGTAACATCCTTAAATCCACACCCACTCCCCTAGGAAGTTCTGCCAATCCCATCTCCAAAATGTCTCTTGAATCCTCCCTCTTCTGTCTCCACTGCTATAACCTTAGTTGAGACCACCTTTATCTGTGTCATTTTGATTACTGCTACCATCTCTCAACTATCCTCTCCTCCATTCTACCTCTGGTCCCTCCAACCCATTCTCTATAAAGGAGAAAAATACATATTTTAAAATTAAAATCTGATCACGGAATTCCTCTGATGAAAATCTAAAGCTCCTGCCAAGGCCTATAAGGCCCTGGCCTTTGTGGTTGGCCCCCTTTCTGACCCATAGTCCCCCTTCTTGTCTGTACTAGCCACAAGAGCCTGCTCTGTCCATCCATCTTTGAAGGTCTCTGCACCTGGAAGGCTTCCCAGCCCACCTTTCATTGAAAAGCTTCTTCCTGCTCTTCCTCGGGGAGTTTACACCTGTGAAAGGACACGCCCCCTACTCCTGTCCACATGCTCCTCATTCCCAGTGCAGACCACTGCTATCTCCGTTCATAGCAGTCATCATAATGGCCAGTTATTTTGTATTTATTTACACCTAGAATGCAGGCTTCTGGAGGGCAGGGACTGTAGTGTTCCCTGATGTAGACTTGCACTTAGTGCAGTGCCTGACCCCAGCAGGGGCTCGACAGGTGTCTGTGAATTAACGGCTGGACCATCAGCCCTACTACGTCAGGGCTGTCAGTGAGGAGCCCTGTGGGATCGTCACCTGGTTAAGCAAGAGAACCCTGCTACGATCTAGGCTCATAACACTTTCTGGAGGTGTATGCATGGCCAGTCACATGAGGCGAGTCAATGCTGTGGCTATCTGGAAAACACAGCAGCTGACTCACCATCACGTTTCAAAATAATATGCATGGATTACTGGCTCAGGCTGTCTTAGATCAAAGGGTTATTGAGTCAAGCTGTACCAGGTGGGAAGAGTTACAAATTGATTCAGTTAAACAGTTTACCCTTTTGTTCACGATTTCAAGTAGCCAATTTTATTGAAATTATCGTTACGATGATAACCATCTCTCTCCTGCTATGGTATTACTACTGGCTTCTACCCCTAACAGTGCAAAACTTTCCTTTCATTTTCTTTAGGGGGTGGGGTGAGAGCAGATAATAATCAGAAATACAAAAATGTGGACTACGATCACGGACTCAGGAGATTTTGTGATAAAGCTGCAATTCCGTGGGATTACGCCAATTGAAACTACTAACCGTTCAATATTCTAATATCCTTTTTCTAAGAGAATTAATAATGCTTCTCATTCTAATATTAAGGGACAGACTGGCTGTGAAGCTTAGCAAGACTAAAGGGAATCTTAGATAAAAACTTTTAGACACCTGTGCTGTATCACAATAGATTAAAATGTACCTTCGTTGTCCCTACTTACAGGACATTGTCGCATTTCCAGTTTGCGGAAGACAGAACTGCTCATCCTCCCCTCAGGGCCCATCTGGTTTCTGCCCAAGCTGTCTGTGAGACAACACTTGAAAGAGAGAGATGTGTTGTTTGTAGTAGATGCTGATACACTCAACACTGTGTTACTTACAACAAAATGAAAACTTTACCCATCTCCCTTGCCCTACAGGATAGTCATTCTGCAGTGAACAACACAACGAAATAAAGGACTATTTGAAGAGCATCAAATTTTTGCCAAGACCTCATTTAGGAGGCCAAAGGGGAAGATGAGATCCACTTGGTGGCATAATGACTAATTATTATGTTCAAAGAATGAAAAAGTTGCTGAAGAAATACCAGGGCATCTGCGTGGTTACAGTACTCTGAGTAATAACCAAAGCTGTGTTCGTGTTTCCGCTTATACCAAGGAAAACCTTCCAAGGAACTGCTTTTCCAAAACAAAAATTAGACCCATTCACATGCTACCTCTAGGGGAAGGGTCGTGGGGAAAAGGTGGGAAGGGAAAGGGAAAATAGTGGTTTTGAGTGCAAAGTGAAATGTTCTATACGTCGCACAGATCTGCTCCTTAAAAACCAACATGGTGCACACTCTGTGAACTGTCACATTAATAACCCTATGCTGATATTCAAATTTTCTGTCTTAAGCTAAAGAAAGATTGAATACCCTGCTGTTGTGAGGCCAAGATTGAAGAGGTGTCTCCCTGACATTGTTCAGTTTATGAAAATATATGAATGCTCAAATGTCATTGGCTTTGCGCCTCCAACAGCCTGTGGTTTTCTGAGAAATCAGTCTTTTAATCACTATGATTGAATACCTTAAGGTCGAATCCAAAGATATCAGTTAATATCTAGAAACATGCTATTTCTGCAAGTTTTGCCAAGCTGTACATATTGTGGTGCATTTTCAAGTGTTAATTTGTGCATTCCATATTGAAAATTGATCTTAAGTTTTAGCTTTTTGTCAAGCAAAAACATATGGTTACAAGCTCTATGCATTTTACGTGACGGCTGTTGAAGCTGTCACATGTGCAAACTTGATAACCGATGTGACACATGCGCAAATAATTTGCTTGTTTAGTAACAATTCAAAGATGCATTATTCATGCAAACACACATTTTTAAAAATGATCAGATGGAAATAGTCTCCATTTTGTACAACCTAGTCTGGTTGGTGTGCAAACTCAGATAAAATAAAGCTGGGAACTAAGTGGTATTAAAACAAATGCAAGAATATGGGTATTTTCAGATAATTATTGAACCAGATGGTGTTTTTTGTTAATTCTGCCATCAGTCTGAGAACTTGATGTCTTACATCTGTACTTGGTAAAATAAATTTTACCACTGACATTATTTCAGTTTTCTTAAAATATTTCAATCAACTTTAAACCAAGATTTGCAAACATCTGCCATAGTACATGCCTGAGATGAAATTATTTGAGATAGCTCTTTTAAAAATACACACTATTATGCAGACTTTTAAATTTATCACCCTTTTAACTAAATTTTCAGAATTACTAGTTTGAATGTTTAATAAAAAGTAAAATATGAGTAACATGCCACATTTGAAAGTGAACATGGTTAATAGGTCACAAAAAGTGTTGGCTCATTTGGAGAGACTATCTCAAGATTTCACACCACATTATTTCACTTTCTTGACTTAACATAGAGGGTAAAATTAAGTACATTTATTTCTGTATCCTTTAGGTAAATTGTCTATGTGGCCTGATTAAAGGATAGGATTATTTTATGAATTAATGAAAAGACACAATAAGGGAATCTTAGCTGCAAGTTATCAGCCCTAATAGAATTCTTCCTAATCATTACCGCTCAAGTCCTATATCCTATTAACAAATGATCATAGTTTTAAATACATACTTGAAAGCAGCATATGAAGGACCCAACTGGGAGTTCTTGAAAACAGAATTTGAACACAAAAACTCTCCAAATGGCTTTCTGCCTTAAGGTAACGTTCTTATTAACGGCTACAAACAAAACCATATTTTCAAACTTAATTGTCAATTTGTACCTTCTGTTGAACTATAGTTCTAGAATAGACTGGATTTATGTAATAGTCGGAAACCCTGGTGGCGTAGTGGTTAAGTGCTATGGCTGCTAACCAAAGGTCGGCAGTTCAAATCCACCAGGTGCCCCTTGGAAACTCTGTGGGACAGTTCTACTCTGTCTTATAGGGTCGGTAAGAGTCGAAATTGACTCGAAGGCAGTGGGTGGCAGTGGGATATAATAGTCTTCAACTTCCCAGTTAGAATGTTAATTTCGGGTGGAAGGTTTGAGATTCCTAACCTTCCGCTTTCTTTCCTTTTCCCCCAACCCAGACCTCTTAAACAAACAAACAAAAAGATTGGCTCAATCATTTAACATGTCATTGTTGTTAGGTGCCATTGAGTCAGTTCCGATTCATAGTGACCCTACAGGACAGAGCAGAATTGCTCCATAGGGTTTCCAATGAGTGGCTGGTGGATTTGAACCGCCAACATTTTGGTTGGCAGCTGAGCTCTTAACCGCTACACCACCAGGGCTCCAATTTAACATAGTGCTTTCCAAACACAAGGTGCTCAAGATACTTTGCAAAACTGACTGAAAACAAACAAACAAACAAACAAAAACTAGTATCTTCATTGTTGGGACAGTTGGCAAAATTTGCAAACGGTGTATTGTGTCACTGGTGGTTTCTGACCTGGATGGTTATATTGTGGTTACACAGGGAAGTAGCCTTCTTTGGGGGGAAATCTACACAGGAGTACATAGGGACAACAGCACAAGCCTTCGACTTTCTCTCCAGTGGTTCAGACAAAGATTCATCATATAGGGGAGGGTGATGAAGCAAACACAGTGAGACGTCATCTGATGGGGCATCGGGGTGAGGAGGATATGGCTGTTCTTTGTGCTACTGTTTTGCAATGTTTCCCTAAGTTTGAAGTTATTTAAAAAAAAAAAAAAATTATTATTACGTGAAAAAAAAAAGTCCTAGTATCTTAACTATGATAACTAATTTCGAAGTATTCCAACTGCATAAAACAGTGTACTGTATAAAAAAAAAAAAAAAACAACTGTATAGTATATATAAAAAAAAGCTAAATGTAACCAAATAAAGTTTGCCATTTGAAAGTAGGTTCTATTTAATCAGTGTAGGCTGGGGACTAAAGTAGTTTATACTAGCAACACAGGCTTTCAAATAGGTGCTCAGATAGCTACAATAGTTGACAACTTTTTTACACTTACAATTCTTTAGCCGTGAGCACCTCTGAATCACTTATATTCCAGAGGGCTCTTATCATAGAAGGAATGTTGACCAAAAAGGTTGCTCTGAGGGAAGGCGGTCAGTCTGGGGAAGTGCTCAGGAAGTCAGAATCAAAGGGCTCCAAACACTCAGTTGATTAGCTAATTTTACTCAGACAGGGTGTTATTAAAATTTGCTACCACTAATTATAATGCAATAATACTTAATGGTAGCAAATTAATAATTCAAGGCTTATTATATGCTGTTGCAAAGTGGTTACTTTTACACGCATTATTTTACTCCTATAATCTTAGGTGGTACATGCTAGTGTTATCCTCATTTTATAGATGAGTACATTCACGTTTAGAGAGGTTAAGCCATTGCCCTCATTCAGAATGTAAATCTTGGTCTGCTCACTTCCTGAGGCAGTGCTCTGAACCGCTCTGCAATATGGCCCCCAAGGATGCATGGCAGTCAAGGTGAACGCACCCAGGTTATCACCTTACCCTAACTTGTGACATTTAGGCCAGTTATAATGAATGACACCACGGAAACTTCTTTTACTCACTTGTCAAAGGATAAAAAAATGTTAAGGTCCTTAATTCATATACTCAAGTTGTCCTCCAAAAAACTCCAAACCAATTAATACTATTACCCAGAGTAGACGCATATTACACCAAGCTGTTTATATATTATGTATATTTTTAATCTGTGCTACTTTTATAGAAAAAAGTATATAATTATTTTTAAAAGAAATTTGCATTTGTTTAATTACTAGAAATGTTAAACACTTTTGTAGATGTTTATAAGTTTTATTTTCTATTTTATGATTGCTCTATTCATCTCTTATCTTTTATATATTTATTGATTGTTTTTCCTATTGATTTGCATGAGCTCTTTATATAAAAAGATATAAAATTTTTTATGTGTTATACAATAAAGAGTTTTCTCAATCTTCTTGTTGCCTTTTTAGTTGGGTAACTTTTGACATAGAATACTCAAAGCCTTTGGCTCAGTGTCTATATGAAGTGAATGCTCAATAAATGGTGCCCCCTCTTCCTTGCACCCCTTTGGGAGCAAGGCAGAATGAAGAAAACTAAAGATACAAGGGAAAGATTAGTCCAAAGGACTAATGGACCACATCTACCACGGCTACCACCACTGACTGCGCTGACAGGGATCACAATAGAGGGTCTTGGACAGAGCTGGAGAAAACTGTAGAACAAAATTCTAACTCAAAAAGAAAAGACCAGACTTGCTGGCCTGACAGAGACTAGAGAAACCCTGAGAGTATGGCCTTCAGACACCCTTTCAGTTCAGTAATGAGGTCACAACTGAGGTTCACCCCTCAGCCAAAGATTCAACAGGCCAGTGGAACAAAACAAGACTAACGAGGTGTACCAGCCCTGGGGCAGGGACTGGAAAGCAGGAGGGAAAAGGAAAGCTGGTAACAGGGAGCCCAGGGTTGAGAAGGGAGAGTGTTGACATGTTGTAGGATTGTTAACCAACGTCACAGAACAATGTGTGTACTGTTTGATGAAAAACTAGTTTGTTCTGTAAACCTTCATCTAAACTACAATAAAAAATAAATGGTGCCCCACAGATCCCCGTTCTCCACCCATACCGCACTGGCTGGAGTATTGTAGCTTTATTTTAATATCTTGTAACTTTTGTTCCCATCTTCCCTGATTCCTTTGCTCCTATTTTATTAGAATTAATTTCATATATGAATTAGATCAGGAAGAAACACTGTCTTACTGTTCTGAAACACCAATTTTTCAATTCTTCTTGTACACTTAGGAGTAAAAACATTTAGTTTTTCAAACACAGGAAAAATTTTTTAAAAAATGGGTATGGGCAATGTTCTCTATTTTATATAATTTTTTGTTAGAACTGTGAATGGGATTTTTCCTACACTATTTTTCTAATTGGTTATAGCTACAAAAAAAAAATTTTTTTTTTTACAATATAGGTATGCTATTATTTTTTGTATATTTACTTTGCATTCAGCCATTTTATTGAGTTTGTAAACTGAGAATTCTCTATGCATAGAATAATTTAAGGGCAAATAAATAACTTTTCTCTTTGCAATAGCTATACCCACTTACTTTGGTTTTGATTTTATTTTTTATTTATCAGAACTTACAGACTACTTAAACAATAATGATGGCAGCATGCTGTCATGGATTGAATTGTGTCCTCCCAAAACATATGTCACCTTGGCTAGGCCATCATTCTCAGTAGTCTGGCAGTTATGTAATGATTTGATCATCCCCCATGATGTGATCTGATGTGATCAGTCAATCAGTTGTAAGGGGATTAGGGTAGGGTGGAATACCCTTACTTAGGTCACAACCCTGATCTGATGTGAGAAGGGTTTTCCTGGTGTATAGCCTGCATCACCTTTTATTTTACAAGAGATAAAAGGAGAGAAAAGTGAGCAGAAAGGGAGGGACCTCATTATCACCAAGGAAGAACATCCAGGAGCAGTGTGGGTCCCTTGAACCCAGAGTCCCTGTGCTGAGAACATACTAGACCCAGGGGAAGATTGAGGCAAGGACCTTCCCCCAAGGCCGACAGAGACAAAGCCTTCTCCTAGATCTGGTATGCTGAATTTGGACTTCTCCCTACTAAACCATGAGATAATAAATTTCTGTTTGTTAAAGCCATCCATTTGTAGTATTTCTGTTACAGAAGCACTAGATAACTAAGATACATGCAATCTTGTTTTGTCCTTGATTTTAATTGGAATGTTCTAGAACACTTAATCGCGCTCATGTGGAACCTGTACATAGACCAAGTGGGAGTATTTGAACACAACAAAGGGATACTGCATAGTTCAGAATGAGGAAAAGTATGCATCAGGGCTGTAACCTTTCACCATACTTATTCAACCCGTATGTTGAGCAAATAATCTAAGAAACTGGACTATATGAAGAAGAGTGTGGCATCAGGATTTGAGGAAGACTCATTAATAATATGTGATATGCAGATGACACAATCTTGCTTGCTGAAAGTGAAGAGGAAGCACTTACTGATGAAGATCAAAGACTACAGCCTTCAGTATGGATTACATCTTAACATTAAGAAAACAAAAATCCTCACAACTGTGCCAATAAGGAACATCATGAAAAAAAGAGAAACGACTGAAGTTGTCCAGGATATTATTTTACTCAGTTACTTGGATCCACAATCAAAGCCCATGGAAGCAGCAGTCAAGAAATCAAATCATGTATTGCATTGGGTGAATCTGCTGCAAAAGACCTCTTTAAAGTGTTAAAAAGCAAAGGTGTCATCTTGAGGACTAAGGTGCGCCTGACCCAAACCAGGGTATTCAGTCACGTCATATATATGCAAAACCTGGACAATGGACAAGGAAGGACATAGAAGAATTGACACCTTTGAATTATGGAGTTGGTCAAGAATACTGAATATACCATGGACTGCCAGAAGAATGAACAAATCTGTCCTGAAAGAAGTACAGCTAGAATGCTCCTTAGAAGTGTGGATGGCAAGACTTTGTCTCATGTACTTTGGACATGTTGTCAAGAGTGATCAGTCCCTGGAAAAGGATATCATGCTTGGTAAAGTGGTAGGTTAGCATAGAAGAAGACTCTCAATGAGATGGACTGACACAGTGGCTGCAACAATGGGCTCAAACACAGCAATGATTGTGAGGATGGCGCAGGACAGTGTTTCCTTCCATTATATACAGGGTCACTATGAGTTGGAACTGACTCAATGGCTCCTAACTACAACAATGATAAGTTTTCTCTCTGCAATAGCTATACCCACTTACTTTGGTTTTAATTTTATTTATTAACCAGAACTTAGAGACTATTTAAGCAATAATGATGGTAGCATGCAATCTGGCTTTGTTCTTGATTGTAATAGGAATGTTTCATATTACCATTTTGAGTAATGTTGGCAGTTGATCTACACCAAACAAAGGGAGTCATTTTCTCTTTCTGACAGGGTTCCTTGTCTTTACTAACATCTCACCTTTATTTTATATTATTTATATATATATTATTTAATTTTAGATGTTCTTTTTGTAAGTTACTTTGCTTTTTTGTGGGATAAAAAATATACAAAGATATGCATTTTGTTTAATTTTTAGAGCCATTAGAAAATGGTTTTAATTTAACAAATGCCTTTCTGGGGGGCATCTTTGGAGGTAATGATTTGATTTTCTTATTTTACCTACTGATACACGTGAGGGATTTTCTAATACTCTGTAGCCTTGTATATTTTGCTCCATTGAGAACCTTCAGGTCTTTATTCCTAAGTGAGTTCAAAGACACAGGTACCTGAGAGAGGAACAGAGTATATTTCAAGAATTATTACACAGGAGGGCACACAAAGACTCTTGGATCAAACTTTAGCCCTGACGTTTTTCAGCTTTCAAAAACTGCAAATGCCACGTCATATAAAACTTCGCAGAACATTATTCACCATTTCATCGATAATTTTAAAATTTGCCAGCCTTACACTACATAGGTTATTCTCTTTAAGCATTATCTTTTTAGCAATTGCTATAGTAGATTTTTCATTTTAAGTTTTTTCTTGATCAGGTTTGCCTAATTTCTACCCCAGTTCTCCTGGATAAGTTAATTTTTGTTTTTCTGCTTTCTGTGTCATTTATTTCTGCACTTAGTTCATTATTTTATTGCTCCTGCTTTTTTGGTTATGCCTTTTTTGAATTGTTAGCCTAAATCATACTTTTAACCTCTTTCATTTTCATTTACAAAAACACTTAAGACGGTGAACTTATTTCTGATTTCAACTTCAGTCAAGTCCTATAGGTTCTAATGTCATATTTTGCTTGCCATTACTTTTAAAATAGTCTGTAACTGCATTCTTGATTTGCTTTTTTCCCTTTTATGAGAACACAGTTTAATAAATTAATAGTGTTTGAGTTTTTTCCTGTATAAATCTGTACTGCTTATTGTACTGCAAACAGAGAATGTGACTTAGTAATTCTTGGCTTTTTAAATGCAGTGAGTTATTCCTTTAAGGCAAAGTATAAGGTCCATACATTTCCACAGATACTTGATCATAAAGTTAATGCTGTGTTTAGACAATACCAAGTTAAATGTATCTCTAATAATTCCTACATATTAGTTATACTGTCCAAATACTACACTTGTTTTTCTTCTCTGTGATTTATCAGAGACTGATTGCTATGGATTAAACTTTCCCACCTCAACTGTGTTTACAGCATCTTTCTTTTGAATTTTAACTACACGTTGCCTAGGGGACCTTTTGTAGGCTATTCAATACGTTCTATAACGTTACATCTTCATATATTCATTAGTCATCATAACGTTAATACAGCCCTATCTCATGCCAGACACTTTTCTCGCTCTGGTGCAGCAGCGGACAATCCCTGTCCTTACGAAGCTCCTACTTTAGAGGAGAGGAAAATTATACAAATTAGGTGAGTAAGGTATAAAGTGTTTCTCTGATATTTCAGATATATTTTGAAGACTAGACAAGAGCATTTGCTACAGCCTAGATATGGATCCATTCCATTCTTTACAAATGAAGTATTCCGTACCAATGTGACTTCATTAATCATCGTTTAATCACCTTGAGGAATGGCATGGTCTGAAACGTGGGGGAAGTAGCAGTCAGAGAGGGCTGGAATTTTAATAGGGTGGTCAGAAAAGGACAATAAAAATGCGACATTCAGCAAAGACTTGATACTGGTGAGGGAACAAACCACATGGACATCTACAGCAGTAAGTGCAAAGGCCCTGGGGTGGGAGCAGATCTAGAAAGGAGGCCACTGTGGTTAGAACAGAGTGTTTGGGGGGAACAGCAGGAGATGAGGCCTAGGAGGCCACATTAACAAAAACACCAAACCATACCCGTTGCCGTAGAGTCGATTCTGACTTATAGTAACCCTAGAGGACAGAGTAGAACTACCCCCTAGAGTTTACAAAGAGCAGCTGATGGATTCGAACTGCCAATCTTTTGGTTAGCAGTCGAGCTCTTAACCACCCAGGGCCAGGGTGGCCACATTAGGTACTGTAAAACATTTGGCTTTTTTCCAAGTGAAATGATAAGCCACTGAAGAAGGCTTTTGAGCAGAAAAGAAACATCAACTGACTTATGTTCTAGAACTGCACTGTGCAATATAGTAGCTGCTAGCAACATGTGGTTAGTTTAGCTTAAATTAATTAAAGTTTAATTAAGTTTAGTTATTTAAAAAATGAAATTAAATTAGAAATTCAGTTCCTTGTTTATATTAGCCACATTTCAGGTGTTCAATAGTCACCTGTGGCTATTGACTAGCATTGGACAGAACAGAGATAGAACAGCCTCTGCATCACAGAAGCTCCCAGTGGACAGTGCTGCTATGGGAGGATCTCTCTGGCTGCTGAACAGAAAACAGGTGGTAACAGAGCAAGGGCGGAAGCAGGGAGGCTGACGAGAGGCTGCTGACAGAGGTGGTGGTAGCTGGACCAGAGCGTAGTAGCGGAAGAAGGGAAGAGTGATCAGATTTCAATAGATTTTGAAGACTAGCCAAAAGTTTTTGCTGACAGCCTGGATACGGACCTGTTCAGTTCTTTAAAAATGAAGTATTCCGCACCAATCTGATTTCATCACTCACCATTTAATCACCTTGAGGAATAGCATACATTGGGTGGTTGATGAATGGTACTGACATCTTGGCTACTCCATGCAAAATGTAGAAAAATTCAGTCCTATCATCATTTTCCCCTAAAATACGTGACTCTCTAATCCCTCTAAAAGGCAAGGATCATGTAGGAACTGGAAAAAAATTTTTTTTTCAAACTTTCCTTAAGCCTACTCATAGCACATGAACCCTAAAAACTGAGCAAGTTTACAAAGTATCTTTCTAGCAAGTATAGCAAATATGGGTGAAGTGATCATAGCTACTTAATTAAGTGAATACTATATCTGAAAAGTACTCTGTAACCTGCAAAGTCCTTCACAAATGCTTGTTACTATCTGCCTTAATTAGTACCAGCAATTACAAATTACTTATATATTATTTTACTGAGATCTCAGACAAAACTTTACACTTTCCCATGGCATATACACTTGGTACATAGCAGATGCTTGGTGAATAGTTGCTGAAAGACAAAAACGAATGAACCGATTCCTGCTACCAGTTTTGGATCCTAACATTAGGAACAGGCTCTATAGGCTTTGCCCCATCTCTAGGTGGCAGAAACCTTAGGGACAGTGGCTTTGCCTGAGACCCGGGGAACGAATGGAAGCTAAAGCAAAATTTCTCTTATTTGGCTTCAGGGCAACCGTCGTAACAGGGGCTACAAACGTGACTACTCCTCCTCTGTCTTCGACTATTCTGACGTGCTTTGACAAGATGCAGGTGTGTTAACAGCAGTAGTACTAGCTAAAAGATGCTAGGATGAAAGTCGGTATCGTTATAAAAAGAGCCCTGGTGGTGCAGTGGCTAAGAGCTACGGCTGCTAACAGAAAACAGGTCAGCAGTTTGAATCCAGCAGCCACTCCCTGGAAACCCTATGGGGCAGTTCTGCTCTGTCCTATAGGGTCATCACTAGGAGTGGAAAGTGACTTGATGGCAACAGGTTTGGTTTTGGTTAATCATTATAAAGGAAGTTTTAGGAAGGAAAATCATAAATAGAAGACAAAAATGTAATTTTATTATAACTGGGCCAAGGGAAGCTCATAGAATTAAAATTACTCACAATTATAACAGACAGTTCAATCTTTATTAACAACATCCTTATCCTAAATTCTGTGTCTTTGATGGGACCAGTTGGAAACTAGTGAGTATAACATGATCAATTTTAGTATGTTATTAAACATCACCTGCAATGTAAGAAAAATCACCTCAAATATGAGTCAGAGTATATGTATCTGGGGAGTTCAATATGGCACCAGCTGAACTTACATCTGAAATGTACCCTATAATAAGCTCATTATAATAGCAGTAATAATGTTAATCGCTGAAGCAGGAGTAAAAATTGTGATGATTCTAAACAGGGAAATCAGTTGAAACTACACAGTGTTTTAAATAAGAGTTCAAAATAATATGCAATTGGTACACTACACTGAAGTAATTTTAAGAAGTTAGAAGTTCTTCCCAAATAAGGGAATGAGAAAACCAAGATTCCAAAGTGGCTGAACCAGGAACAGATCACAGTGTTTGACTCACTGGGCAGAGCTGCCACTCTGTATGTTGAAGTAAGTGATCACTTATTAACGTTCATAAATAAATATGTGGCTTTTAATATGTGTCCTTATATGGGATTTCTGACACTCCTCACTGCTCACAATCAGGATATAAAAATCCATTTATAATTATAATATAAGGATTTAAATTAGTATCTGACCATTTTTATATTGCTAAAAAAATTTTTTTTGAGTTGACAAATAAGGCTTTTTAAAATACATGTAGCCAAGATACCATTAAAAGTTATAAAACTCTAACAATTGCTTTCATTTCTATCTCCCTCCGATTACCCTGATAGCTGAAACATCTCAAGAAGTTCAAAATCTGTAAAGCCTGTCACATTAGAGAAACATGTCTCCTTAAACTAAATGTGAAATTCCAGTAATTGAAGTGATAAATCTCGTGTTTTTTGCCTGGTGCTTTTGATGAGAGCTATAGTAGTAAATTAGGAAATATTCTCAGCTGCTATATCATGGTAAAAGCCTTTCCATTATCTCTTGTCAGTCACCAGGGACGGCAAATAACTAAGGTGTCAATCTAGCCAGGAAGCCTAAAGTTCTGTGAATGATCAATAAAGAAACAAAACATAAACTCTCCATTATCTTCATATAATTCTTAAGACAACTCTGAGCTGTTTGCTTTCCCTGTACCGCAGCACATCTCATTTATTCAGAAGCAGACTGGAGATCTTGGAATATTTCACTTTTTTATTGCTAGTGATGTGTCACCTTGTTTTCAGATGGTATATGAGCGCTACATTTCAATAAGTAGAAGCATCTATATGCCTTGGCTGTGGAAGGTAAATTTACACATGATACAGGCTTAATTAAATTACTAATAACTACTATGCCCATTTGGTTATTGATTTTTTCAGCTAAAATATCTACTGCCTTATATTTCTATTTTAGAAGTCTATTGTTTTGCTGTTCCTCAGATCACACAAAAATACCCCAGAAGTTATAACCTTTCCGTATTATTCTAATAACAGTAAAAACAATCAGCAAACATTACTATTCTCTCCTGAATCAGTCTGCTTATACAACACATAGGGGAAAGAAATATATAATCTATTGTTCAAATTAAAACAATTCATTCAGGCACCATCAACTTCCATTGTAGAATGTTTGTCTCGGTTCTTGAAACTAGGTAACAGGATGTATGTTTCTTAAATTACTATGAAATTTTCAACTGACTGGTGTGGAATAGCTATGATTGTGGAAGTATCACATCGCAAAGCTGACTTTCTATTCATCCGCACAGTTCTATTCAATTCTTAGATGTTTTAAAGGGGGAAAATGCTGTAGCAATACAGATAAATTATTTTCAAGTTTTACTTTCAATTTGGATACAAAACAAGTAAAGTACTTGAAATGCCAATGAAAAAGATTAATGGAGACCAAATAACTCATGTCTCTTACCTTACACATTAAACTGCATTTATCACATATCTTGTTTTGGTTGATGGCTTAAAAAATGTTCAAAGGAAGTAAGAATCTAACCACTTAAGAGGATAAGTGGCAAAATCTGAGGAATCATTTATCTGGAATGATATGCCCTGATTTGGGTAAGAGTGTGCAGTTGTGTGCATCTTTATTAAAAGCAAATTCAGAATTACTTGGAGGAAGATAAAAGAACAAAAAAAAGAAGGAAGAAAATGTCTTGACCTTCAAGAAGAGAGTAGAGATGACTTGGGTTTGAAGAAATTAAAATGGGGGTATTTAGTGTCAGCCAGAAGCTGAGAAAAGCACAATGGACAGTCTTTGAATGCAAGGAACATTCAAAGGTTATGTACTTGGAATACCAAACCCCATAAAAGTTAAACTGGTAACCAGGTACTCAATGGGCGCATCGAAGTTTTCATTTCTTAATATCCTTGGATCTCAAAGTAAAAAGCTTACCTACTTTCTTCAGAAAAGTTCACTTTAAAATACTAAATAAAGACGAACGCTGGGTGAAAGCATTTTGATTAGTCTAAAATTGGTTTTTTCTCCTCGCTTACATCCTAAATAAGCTACTCCACAGGCACCTCTACTCATCTGGTAGCAGTTACATAAAGTTCAAGGTTTTTTCTTAGGAAATATAAAAGCTTCTACGGGATGTGATCGGCAGTCTAAAGTCGTTCTGGCACTTTCTGGTACTTTCCAGTACTGAAAAAACTTTCTCAAGAACTCAAGCTAAACGGAAATCGTACTCAATGCATTCACATACTGGACCTAAAAAGAGTCAGTTTAATGTTAATATTCTGGATGTCATCTTATCTGAAACTATAAAAGGCAAAAGTCAAGAAAACAGGGCAGAGAAAGATATAAGGCAAACAGTATTTCAAATGCCAGCAGGGTCACCCACGGTGGATAGATTTCAGCAGTGCTTTAAAAAAAAAAAAAATTAAAAAAAATTTTTTTTTTTGGCTAAGAAAGACTAGGAAGAAAGGCCCGGCAACTTCTAAAAATTAGTTAATGAAAACCGTATGGATCACAACAGAATACTGTCCAGTATAATGCTGGAAGATAAGTCCTCCAGGTTGGAAGGCACTACACAATTGCCACAACAATAGACTCAAACATACCAACAATCATGAAGATGGAGCAGCACTAGGCAACGTTTCCGTCTATTATTTATAAGGTCACTATGAGCTGGAGCTGAGTTGATGGCAACTAAAAACAACAACAGTAACACCTACTTCATTTATTTTTAGAAAATATATATGCACTTTAGAAAGAGTTTTATCAGGGCTCTTTAGGGGTTTTTAGGGGTGGCCATGGTGGCCTTGAAAAGAACTCAGGCCCACGGTGGTCAGTGGTTCACTTAATTTTCTGCCCTTTTGACTATGACACAATACATTCCTCTCCCATAAATCAGGATATCAATTCTCTCAAATTCACACCATTTCAATAAATGTGAATGCTTCTGTTTTCACCTGTTTCCTGGGCAAAAATCCAGAGAACATTTCTGCTGCCTTTCTTTCCTCTAGAAACTAAGCCGCATGTTTCTTTTATTCTTTTAGAAAAAAACCTTTTAGGTGTTTTTTATCAGAGAAGCATAAAGAAAGAAAGAAAAAGGGTATGCTCAAAAGTAAGTGAGGATTCTTTTCTCTGCTGCCATTTGAATTTGTCATTAAAAAATGGGGAAAAAAAACAACTACTTAATAAATATGGATCTACAACAACTCCTGCTATGAAACATCACATCTTCTATAAGAAAGAGAAAAACGAGTTCTCCAAAACCTTTGAATTTGCAAGGAACACACTTTCCTAAAATTGCCCACACGCCACTGCGTCTATTTTTCTTTTTAAATCAGGCATTAAATATGCATCCTGACTCCCACGTAGGCGATCTGCAGCACAGCAAAATGACTGTGTATTCAATTATAGGCTAAATAAATATAGCAAACATTAAGAAAAAAGTTTCAAAGTCTGTGGACGTTTGGCACTGTCTCCCTTTCACCATCACAGAATTAGGCCTCTATGTCTACTACTGTTCTCACACAGTTGTGTGTCTAACCTCTGCTGAAAAATGAACCCCTGCAATTAGAGATACTGAGTTAATTTAGGGGAAGAAAAAAAAAAAAAAGGTCTCTAAGGAGCTAGTAGCTGAACTTAGAAAAATGCATGTTTCTAATGTAAAAACAGGGTGTATTTTAATGAACAAAACAAGCTACTCACGAAATAAGATACGTACTCTCTTTTCTATTATGAAATTAGGTTAGCACTTCTCTAACCAACAGCAAATTTGCAACAAAGTTAAGACTGTTTTCTTCATTCTTGTTTTACTGTACAGATTTCTAGAAGAGTCAAATCCTACCAAGATGGATGATTAGCTGAGATCATGGGGAAGAACTGCTTCTAACCTTTGTATTCATACTAACTTAATTCAGGTTTTCCATAATTTGGAAAAATGCTTTCATTTGAAGCCACTGTTACGAACCTTTTGCAAAATGTAGTCAAACTGGAAAACAAAATTTGGGGGGTAAAAATGATTGAAAATTATTTAAGCATCATAAACCGTAGATTCCTCCTGACCCTTCTATTTTATCCCTTTGTCCTGATGAGGCTTCATACGTGCAATGACTCACCTGATTTGTTTTGACATGTGATGTCGACGTGCAGTGACATGGCTCTTACTGACCTCAGAAAGCACAAGGAACTGGACTCAAGCACAGGCGCCCAGAGATACTACCAACAGAAAATACTGACGATACACCCCACACTGAGAGCTCACCTGCCACGTCAAACAACTGCCGTAGAGGAGCAGTATCGTAGCTGTGTCTTAACGTTTAAATATGCAAGTAACCAGGTGGAAATTTGATTTTGCAGCTTTAAAAAGCACCTTAATATATCACAAATAAATATTTAAACACAAAGGATGAATTTAACTTCTACATTTATAAATAAATCTTTATGTACATTTTACTGGATATTATAAAATTTTCCCTCTCACTAGAAAAAGTCAGTTTGTCATTGGACATAATTTATAATTTCCTCTTATAAGCCTTTTCAAAGTGGAATTATGATGAATTTAAGACACATCCAGCTTATAAAAATGATGCCATATAAGTAGATTCTATTTGACGTTTTAAGAATACAGAGTGAAAAATTTCAATATTCATTCTTTGATTCAATAAAAATTTATGAAATACTTAAAGTATTTCCTGACTTTGGAAAAAACAATAAAATGGTGAGTATTTTCTTACTCTCTACATTTCTCAATCACTTGGATTCATGCTGTTTGTAAGTAAAACATCTTTTCATGCACGGTAACATTTAATGTAGCATTGTTTGTAGTGCCAAACAGCAGAAATAAACCAAAAGTCCGTCATACGGGGCTGGCTGAATGAACGATGGTGTGTCCGCAGAATTATGTGTTATATACTTATTCAGATGAATAATTAGATCTGTATCCATCGATCTGGAGAAAAAAGCAAATTACAAGATACTGTGTCTACTGTAATCCCCATCTCCCTCAAAATATTTACAAGAGTACACACACTTCTTACTGATGGAGAAGGGTAGGAGACATACCTAGCTGTGGATAGTGATTTGTGGGTATGTGGAAGAGATTATGACCTTTTTCTTTATTCGTGTTTGTATTGTTTTGCTTGTTACAAGTTAATTATTACATTAAACCAAAAAAATCTGTTGCCGTCTAGTCGATTCCAACTCTTAGCGACCCTACAGGGCAGAGTAGAACTGCCCCATCGGGTTTCCAAGGAATGATTGGTGGATTCGAACTGCCGACCTTTTGGTTAGCAGCCGTAGCTCTTAACCACTACGCCACCGGGATTTCCTAATTATTACATTAGAAAATTTAAAAATACCTGGTAAAGAAAATGAAAACTAAACACAGACCAAGACTGACAATAGTATTTAATAAATAAGGCTCGGATTGTTTAGCCCATGAGTTCCACACAGGTCTTCTGAGGGCCTAATTCCCACCAAGTTTCCCCTCATAGTCTGTCATGGATAAAGTCCAATTTCCTTTTGGGCTATTCAGGGATAATTGATGTCTTTGTTGTTTTTATAGGGATTTGATTCCACTTGATGAGGAACTTTCTTTGTTAGTGCGTAAAAGTAGTGTTTCATAGATTTAAGACTTGTTTACTATTCACACATCTGTGATTTCTTCCTTAAGGGGAATTTCCGGTTAGATAGGTCCATAAATTGGAGGAATGTGAAACCTGTGTGGTCTGATACACACAGAGTACTACCAAATGCTCAGGTGACAAAAGACACGAGTAGGAGGAGCTGGTTATCACAGTTCAGTGTCTGACCGTGGCTGCACATTAGAATCGTCTGGGGAACGAGCCACGCTTTTAAATACAGCTGCATCCATACAACTGGTATTGATTCAGATGGGACTGAAATTGCAGCATGTCTGATTCACCATATCTGATTGTGGAAGCAGCTGGGATACAAAATAGAAACATCCCTGGCATATGTTTAGCAGCCACAATAAAGTGGCAGAAAATCACCCACAGTGACCCATTTATTGTTTTGGTGACACAGGATTCCGCTGTAGGTTCTGAGAATTTAGCTGTGTATATGGCTCTGGAGTGAGTTATCTATGTCATTTGTTCCACTAACAGCTCACACAAATCTCTGCATATCCCCTATCACCTGTTCAGAGCCCCGAAATATTCCACACTGTAACTGATCATCAGCCACAGATAGTGCTTTGGAAATACACGTCCTGGGCCTTTCTCTCAGCAAATCTTAAAGGCATGGAGACTCTAAGTCATTGGGGATCCTTGGAAGCCAGACCATGGTTCGCCATTTCTACCAGCAAGTGCACAATCAGGACTTGGATATGAACTTATACAGGATCCAAGAAACACTGTAATAAGATGATTTATGACAACTTGGTCTTTTCTAAGCCAATGCGTCTTCAAGCTTTCTATTCATTACGCTTTTAGTTTTATCATAATTTTACATCAGTTTGCTAGACTAACCCATCAACTATAGATTTTTAAGGCCCACTGATAAGTTTAATTTAGGAAAGAAAAAAAGATGCAAGTAAGACTCTAAGTGTTTGGTAGCTAAAAGCCTGGTACTATAACTTTTAGTCATAAAGGTTAATTAGTTCAAATAATTGGGAAGTGAAATCCAAGACAATTTAAAAAAAAATCAATTAGTTGCTTTAATCACACATACTTTCTTTCCTTGATTAAAAAATTGAGGTGGCTAAAAATCTTGCCCCATTGGAAATATTCAACCCCATCCCTCACAACACCCCCAACACAAGCACGTTGTCCCAGAAGGGTGACCAACTTCACAATGATCTTATCATTCCCTCCTCTGGTCTTGTTCCAGCTCATTCCTTGCTTTCCCAAAGGCCCAGTTTCAGTACCTGTCCTTCAGAATGCATTCCTGCCCCACACAGCCCTCTGGCTCTCAACTCCTAGAAGACCACTAAGGATCTGTTGTCTCAGTTGCAATCATGGTCTTCCTCGCAATGACAGAGTAAAGTCTCCCAGCTTCTCCCAAAGCTTTTTGGCTTTGTGACCCAAGTAAACAAAGCAGGAAGGTGATCCTTGATCTTAGAAGGTGATCCTTGATCTGTAGGTTTGTTCTTAGAAGGTGATGCTTGATCTGCAGGTTTGTCTCAAGTCATGGCCACTGCTTGCCTCCCCTGTCCATTTATAATCACCCAAATACCCACACATGCAGTTAATATGACCACTACTTCCTTAGCTATCTCCAGAAATAACCTATTTTCAAGTAGGAAATTTGGGTCAAGTTTAGAGTCCAGTTTTAAAAAAGTGTGGCTTTTCACTTTTGTTTCACCAAGTTTCACTTCCAAATCCACTTTTTCTTCCCATTTATTTTAGCCCTGGGTGCTTGTAAAAGCAAGGTCATTCCTGGCAGGGGTGAAGCAGCTGAAGTTTAGGCTCTAGGCAAATAACCTGGGCTAGTGATTCTACCCAGATGGCCCCCTGTGAATTATTCTCCACAGAACAGGAGGCAAGGTGAGGCTAAGTGAGGCTGAAGAACTTGAAAGAACTTAGAAATTCCGTAAAGGGAGGACTATTTGAGGAACACATGATAAGGAAGTATAGATCAGCCCCCTGAAGATGGATCAGTTAGGGCAAGATTTTTAAGGGTAGCATAAATCTGTAAGTATGCAAAAAGTGTAAAAACTTGAACCTGAACCTGGCATACACTAGCGAATCAGTCAATAAAATGGCAGTAGTTTAACTTAACTGGGCCTTTATCATGTCTGTCTTTGCTTCTGCCTTTCTCTACTGAAATACTCAATCACTCTTCCTTCGCCAATCTAACTGTATTATATGCTTTGAGATCTGCTTCAGGACTGTCTCCTTTCATTTCTGTCTTCCTTTTTCAATGCAGGGAATAGGTACATAGAGAAAGCGTAACACTGGACAGAATGGAAAAGACTACCTTTGATCCTGGGAGCTAACCTCACCTGGGAGAAACTTGGATATGCAGCCCTACAGACTAGTTCTACTATTTCTTACTCAACATTTGTTTTATTATAATAAATTTCAAACATATGTGAAGAGAATAATACAATACAATAAACCCTTATACACCCCTCACCTACTCTGCATCTCTGCTAGGAGTTAGGAAGATTAAGTGATTTTGTATATGTGAATAGCTTGTAACAGTACCCCACATAGTAAATATTTAATAAGAACTAACTATTATTTCTGCTTGATATTTTTGGCAAAATTCTTTCCTTTCTCCTCTCTAATTCACCCTTGAAAAGCCAGTTATTTCAGTATGTTATCAACACTTAGCTAGGAATTAATTATTTGAGCAAGAGTATAAAAATGGTTTAATTCTCCCTTAGGCTTTTACATTTAAAAATAAATTTGTTAATAACTATGCATCTTTAGTAGTGGAATATATAGGGATAAGACGTTTGATCTGGGAGATTTTTATTTCATTCATTCAACTGTATGCTAGACCTTATAGTTTGGTTATTTCCCTGCCTACCACTTCTCTAAATTAAAATTGTGGGAGTACCTATAAAATGTAAAATAAATCAACTCTGAATTAATATGAGAATTTAAGAAAGTGGCTGGATATAAGAAAAACAGACAAAAATCAATAGCCTTCCTAAATGCCAATACGAATTAAAGACAGAAAAAAAATTCCACTCACAATTACCACAAAAATAGTAACTACACAAGATAAACTCTAACCAGCTATAACCAAGACTTTAACGAAGAACACTACAAATTTGCTGAAAGTCTTAAAGTAACACATGAATAATTTGTGAGGAATAGTGTTACTGTCAAAAAAGTTTTCATATTATAAAGATGCAAATTTCCTTAAATTATACTCTGGAAGGATGTGTGAAACAAAAGAAAACGAAGGGGACTGTCTTACTAAAAGCACAATATTAGAATGTAGTAAGAAAAGTACATTCCTGATATAGGAGAAGAACTAAGCATAAAAAAAATTTTTTTTTTTTATATGGAACAGAATAAAGAATATGGACAGAGAATAAAATATATGGGGAATTGAACATGAGATAAATGTAGCATTTCCAATCAAAGAGGGAAAGCATAGATTATTTAATAAATATACTGGGAAAATAACTGTGGGGGGGAAATCGAATAAGATCTTTATGTCAAAACTTACATCAAAATAAATTCCAAATGGACTGAAGGCTCAGATATAACAGTAAAACCACAAAAGCATCACACTAAAGTAGAAATATTCCTGTAACTTTGCAATAGAAAGGTATGACACCAAAGCCAGAAATTACACATACATATTTATCTTAAAAACAAAACAAGTAAAATTAAAAGACAAAGAAGAAATTCACAAAATAAATTCAAATGACCAATACATATAAGAAAAAAATGCTCACCCTCACTAGCAATCATAAAGACTTTTGGCTGGACATTTTGGCAGATAAGAAAAATAAAGAGGACCTGTGAAAAATTTAGTGTTCTCAAACACTGCCAGTGAGAGCATTTCAGGGGAGGGGGGACAATTTGGCAAAGCTAATCAAAGGTCATAAATAAATGGCTCTCTGACCCTCTGCTTCTACTACTAAGAATTCATCTTAAGGAAGTAGGAGTGTGCACAAAGATGTTTATCCCATCCCACAACACATTCCTTGGTCTTTCACCTGGCCAGCCTTCACTAGCCTCTGCAGCCCAGCTGAATAGTCCTTTTGTCAGGGAAGCTTCCCTAGTCACTCACAAAGGGTTACATCCCTAGTTACATCCTTTCGTAATTACCATTATTTTTCCTTCATAGCTCTTCTCATAACTGTGATTACAGAGTGACTGGTATAATGACTTGCCGTGTGTCCACCTCCTCCGTTAGCTGGAAGGTCTGTCCTTTTTCAGGGTGGTATTTGCAGGATGGAACATCACAGGCAATCAATAGATACTTGCTATATCCTTCTGGAGACTTGAAAAGGGGTGATCAATAAAATTTCTTTGGGTTCCCGTTGTCTACAAGTCTAAATTCCTTAGCAGGGCATACAGTGACCTACTGCAGTCTGATGTGTGGATTTCATATGGTCTTCCTAGCCATGGTCTTATAACTCTCACCAAAAGACTGGGTGGAACTATGCAAATAAGTTGCTTGTGGCTCACCAAGGGGACTGGACAACTTTCTATTAATACCAATAAGGTGCACGGCACCCTTGTAAAGGTGGGACCATGCAAATAAGGTATATGGAACCCTAATGAGGGAATCGGTCATTTTGCCATCCTTCTAAGACTTGAAATGAGCCATCCCAGAGACGGAAAGGTAGGACCTCACTACCACCAAGAAAGAAGCGTCAGGAGTGGAGTGCATGCTTTGAACCCTGGGTTCCTGCACTGAGAACCCCCCCAGACCCAGGTGACAGAGAGCTGTAACACCAGAGGTGGTGAGAGATGGCAAGAAACAGTGGCAGAGAAACAGCAGTAGCAGAACCAGGAGACTGGTGCTAAGCAGCACAGTGGGCTTCCTGGCCCACGGAGCAAGGCGGCTACACTAGATGGGCCAACTCACAGAGTGAGACAGCTGAGTGCCTTCGGGCTGAGGCTTACTGGTAGAGTGGGGTACCTCTGGGCACTTATTGGCAGAGCTAAAGAGCTTTTTAACAGCTGTCTGAGCAGGGCAGAGGCCAGGCCAAAGGGCCGAGGGGCCAAGAGGTCAAGGGCCAGAGAGAGGCCTGCCCGCAGGCATGGCTGAGAAGTGGCTGTCCTGATCAAAGAACTGTATTCTGAGTTGTCCTGATCCTGAATTGTAACCTGTTACTTCCAACAAACTCCATAATCATAAGTATTGTCCGTGACTTCCACGTGGCCACTGCAATGAACTATCGAACCCAGTAGAGAAGTAGAGCATGCTGCGGGAGGGACGCTGGTGTCAGATTGGTAAAAAGGTTAGAGAGAGGAGGTATGTCTGACCTTCGCTTCACAGGAATCAGCCTTGGGCTGTTAATTTTGATTCTCCTTCCTCCTTGTGAAGTTAGAGGACGTCAGACATCCCTACCACGCCATTTTTACACCTTCATAATTTGTTTCCCAACTCAACTTTCCAGTCTCATCTCCTGCCACTCCCAAACATATAGTCTTTGATTAACCACACTATTTATTTATTTTGAGTCTGTGCATTTCAATGAGCTAGTCGCCTGCCTAGAATGCCATTTACTCCTCTTTGTAGAGAAAACACCTTCAAAATCCAACTGAAAAAGCAAAACAAGGCCCTGGATAAGTATAGCATTGCTGAAGAAGAACAAAGTAGGAGACCTCACAGTACCCGATTTTAGAACCTATTATACTGCCACGGTAGTCAAAACAGCTTGGTACTGGTACAACAACAGATATACAGACCAACGGAACAGAATTGAGAATCCAGATGTAAAATCATTTACCTATAAGCAGCTGATATTTGACAAAGGCCCAAAGTCTGTTAAATGCGGAAAAGATGGTCTCTTTAACAAATGGTGCCGGCATAACTGGATATCCATCCGCAAAAAAAAGTGAAACAAGACCCTACCTCACACCATGCACAAAAACTCAAAATGGATCAAAGACATAAATATAAAATCTAAAACGATAAAGACCATGGAAGAAAAAATAGGAACAACACTAGGAGCCCTAATATACATGGCATAAACAGAATACAAACCATAACTAACAATGCAAAAACACCAGAAGATAAAATAGAACTTAACAAAAGCTCCAAACACAGAAGAAAACATTCTTTGATGGTTACGAGGGTGGGGAGGGAGGGAGAGGGGTATTCACCAGATAGTAGACAAGAATTATTTTAGGTGAAGAGAAGGACAACACAATGCAGGGGAAGTCAGCACAACTGGACTAAATAAAAAACTAAGACGCTTCCTGGACACAACCACTTCGAGGGACACAATAGCAGAGGCGGGGGTCTGGGGACCATGGTTTCAGGTGACATCTTGGCCAACTGGCACAGCAAATTTTACTAAGAAAATATTCTGCCTCCCACTTTGGTGAGTGGTATCTGGGGTCTTAAAGCTTGTGAGCAGCCATCTAAGATGCATCAATTGGTCCCAACCCACCTGGAGCAAAGGAGAATGAAAAACACCAAAGACACAAGGAAAATCTTAGCCCAAGAGACAAAAAGGGCCACATAAACCAGAGAGTCCATCAGGCTGAGATGCACTAGATGGTGTCTGGCTACCACCAATGACCCCCTGACAGTGAACATAACATAGAATCCCTGATGGAGCAGGAGAAAAGTGGGGTGCAGAATTCAAATTCTAGTAAAAAGACTAGAGTTAATGGTCTGACCGGGACCGGAGGAACCCCGGAAGGCATGGCCCCCGGACTCTCTGTTAACCTAGAACTAAAACCATTCCCGAAGCCAACTCTTCAGACAAAGATTAGACTGGACTATAAGACATAAAATGATACTTGTGAAGAGTGCGCTTCTTAGTTCAAGTAGATACACGAGACTAAATGGACAGCTCCTGTCTGGAGGCAAGATGAGAAGGCAAAAAGGGACAGGAGCTGGATGAATGGACACGGGAAACCCAGGGTAGAAAGGAAGTGTGCTGTCACATTATAGGGATAGCAACAAGGGTCACATAACAATGTGTGCATAAATTTTTGTATGAGAAACTAACTGGAACTGTAAACTTTCACCTAAAGCACAATAAAAATAATGAATTAAAAAAAAAAAAAAAAAGGCAAAAACATAGCCTGACTCCAATGAGCTGAGTTATGGGCTGCTGCTTTGTGTACCCATATAGCATGTTATATAAATTTTTCTTCTAGCACTACAAAAAGGCATGCTTCCACAAATTTCAAAGAACTGATTCATACAGATTACATTCTCTGACCACAGTGTAATTAAATGATAAATCACCGACAAGCAGAAAAAAAAAATAGGAACACAGAAAAGTACAAGAACAACTTAAAATAACTTTAAATAAGAAATGGAAATGGAAATCAGAAAATATTAAGACCCTGAAGGATTACAAAAATTCTACAATAGTATAATAAAACTTGTAGGATGTAGCTAAGACATTACTTAGAGGAAAATTCAGAACCTACAGTGTTAATGTCTATATAAAAAAATAAATTACAAAGTTGATTAAGTTTTCAACTTGTAAGAGAAAGAAAAAAATGTAAACAACAAAAAAGTAGAAGGAAATATCAAAAAATAAGAGCAGACTGTGAACATAAAACAGATATACTTGAGAGGATCAACAAAGCTAAAAGCTGTTATGTTGAAAAAACTAATAAAATTAACAAATCACTCTCAGGGGATGCAAAAAAGGATGTGACAAACTGGTTCAGAGGCACAGACCTCAACATGCCTTTCCAAAGATGCCATGTAAGTCTATTTTATTTAACATGCTACTCTTAATGAATGACGTCGTAGTCCCTGGGTGGCACAAATGGTTAAATGCTCTACTACTAACTGAAAAGTTGGCGGTCTGAACAAATTCAGATGTGCCTTGGAGGAAAGGCCTGACCACCTGCTTCTGAAAGGTCACAGCCTTGAAAACCCTATGAAGCAGTTCTACTCTGCACACGTGGGGTCACTAACAACAATGAACGACATTAGCCAAGGCTTCCTGCTTGGATTCCAGACTCTAACAGAGATTCAAGAAATAAAAATTCTTTAAAAAAAGTCAGTACTATATTCTAATGAAGAATCGAAACTCCTATAAACCCATCACTCACTTTAGTCTTCTTGAAAATACATTCTCGAATTAGAGGTATGTTATGGGCCTATGGGATATTTGGCAAACGGTCTTGTTCAATGAGCTGGACAGTATCACAAGACTGTGGGAACGTCACATACTTGCTAAAGTTTCCAACTTACTCAAGGATACTAACTTAGCCAGAGTGCACATGATTGATGAAGAAGCAATTCTAAGTATATTTTAGAAAAGAAAGGGGGGTTGGAGTGGGGAGGGGGTGGAGACAACTTTTTTAAAGTTTTTGTTTATTTCAGGAGAAAAGAACTTAAGGGTAAATTTCTGTTTTCTGTAGAAGAAACGTGGGTGTGCTTTTATGTTTAAACAAATAAATAGCTCAGATAACCTCAGAAACAGATAAAAAATCTATGCCCAAGGTTTTCAATCACATTTATAAAAACAAATTTTCCAAATAGCTAACAATTTTTTTTTTTTTTTGGTAAAACTCTGTTTAGAAAAAAAAACGCAGAATCTTCACATTCAGTTAAAATAGGTGAGGTAAGTCTGGGCCAGGGTCTGGGCTCGATCAGTTGGTCCACTGGCTTCAACATAAAACCTCATTCAAACAATACCTCTGGGGGAAAACGACATGTTCTTTTGTCTTGGAGACCAGAAATGTAACAGAAACAAAATATAATACAAAAATGAAAATTCAGGTACAGGAATTACGCATTTCATACTGAATAATTATTTCTGTACTGCCGTAAATCCTCTCTGGTAAGCTGTGCATCTAAAACTCATCGAACTGCCAAGGGGTAAACGCAGCCCCATCCATCACCCAGCCACTTGACAAATACATTCCATAATAGAAGTTTATTTTTATGGGAGGCTGAATCAAGGACTTTCCCATGCATACAAAAACTTGTCAAAATTATTTATGAGTCTTGCTGAGACACACAATATGTCATATCAAACTCCTATTTTCCTTCCAAGCACAGACTGTCAATATCTCTGCTACTATCAATAATGTGGAACACCGCTGATAGAGGCCCTCAGGATTTTGAGGTCACTGGCCCATCTCTGCCTGCTGCCAGATGCTGTCTCACCACAGTGCAGCCGAGGAAAGGTGTATTTACAACCTCTATGAGGTATAGTTAAGGTAAGCACCTGGGCTACATCCAAAGACTTTGCAACATCAAGAAAAATGGAAACATATGCTTGAACAATGATGGCTGATTATGGCTGAAGCAAAGTAAGAATAATAAAAGATATTTCCTCTTTCATTCTGCATACAAAATATTAGTTAAGTCTGATACAAACAAGCAACTGGAAATAACCATTCATGCAGAACTGTCAGTTCTCAACAACTCGTTCGATGGAATAAATATGATGGGACAAAATAAAGAAGGTGACAAGTTTGCTTCACGAGGGCTCCATGAACTTGGCTCTGTCAATTCTAATAGTGCTATCATTTTATTTCACAAGGAAGCATAGCTTATAATAAACACAATGACACTGCTTTCCTTTTAGTGATGAAGAACTTTCATTGCTTTGCCTTGTTGCTCTCCCCAGCAAAGAAAAAAAAAATTTTTTTTTTTTTTTTATACTCACTGAGAATTAACAAAAGATGGTGAGCAACACTTGAGATGATTTATAGCAATGGGAAAATGTATCATTTCTCAGCTCTGTGGGCAATGGAAGCCTACAGCCTCCTATCCTAAATGAGCCCTGAACTAGCTAGATCCGGCCAGAGTATGAGTCCTTCTTAGAGACTCACTTTTTCAATGAAGAAGTACACTCACCACCACCATTTCCCCTGGCTCTGTGACAAGAGTCATGCCGAGGCCATCAGGCACATAAATCTACCATGAGACCACAAGCGAGACCAACCACACCTTGGCTACACTCTGGTGCTGTTGGGTGGGTACAAAGTAAGGAAAATGTGTTGCTAAGGATCGACTTCAGTTTTCAACACAGACAAAGACCCAATTGTGAAACCTGTTGCACACCTTTAACGCTATTCCTTCTTATTCTACTTATTGAGTTAGACGTTTTTTATGGGGGGGCGGCAATGGGGAGAGACAAGCAGCTGCCATATTTCATACAGGTCCCTAGGGCCATTTCCTGTCTGGCCGTAATCTGCTAAATGGGATCCACGGGCAGCCCGGGTATGTTTAAAGCACAGGCTTCCCTTCATGGGCAGACCCACGACTTGGTCATTTTAACTATGACTTTCCCCTTCAGTGTTGAGAATTTGATCCAAATAGTCCTACAAAATAATAATGCAATAAAATCAAACAATAAAAAAAATATACAAATAAAACAACTCAAAGTGAGTCATGCAATCTTAACACCTTGCTACGCTGACCCTCGAACTCTGTTATGTTATCTCGTAAGCGTGATTTAAATTCACTGGGCCTTGGTGTATAAAAGTAACTTTTAGTTTACTTTCCTGTGACGCTTAAACTCAACAGTAAGAAGCATGGGTTAAAAGAAAGAAGTCTAACTTCTTTTTTTCGCGTAGAAATGTGACAAGGAATAATGGGAAAGGGGAAAATAAGAGGAGGAAGCGACTGCTTTAAAATAATTCATGTCGCTGATCTTCTCAGTATTTTTGAAAACAAATTCTAAACACTATGCAGAATCTTATCCAAGGCTACAAGAACTTGTCCAAGTGTTGCAAACTAATCCCCATCCATTAATAATGTAAAAATAGACTCCTTGAAGGAAAGAGGGCAATAGAGCTATTTAGCAAATTTTGTGCATGGTCCAAAGCTGTCAAACAAACTGAGTCATAGTGGTACATTTTCAGAGTAGTCAGGGGTAACTTCAACTCAAGAAAGAAAACTGGACACATTCTTCTTCACACATTTGCCAGAAAGTCAGTCTTTCAACATGAGGAATATGACGATAAGCTATCTTTAGGCTTTCAAAAGAATTATTTGAAATAATTGGAATATGTTTTAGCCAGTATTCAGACACATTAGTCAAGAAAGCCATATTTTTTTCCCAAAAATATTGACTTGATATTGCTTAATGAATGTACCATGCCCATGACTTTCAGATAAAAACAAACAGAGTCTTGAAGGGTACAAGAACGAAGCATGAACTGCTATGTTGAAGCTGAAGTCATATATATTAAGCTGTTAAAGATGACTTTCCAATACTTTATAAGAAAGAGAGCAGGGGAATGCAGTAATATCATTAAATATGCATCACACACACACACACACACACACACACACACTTTCATTCGTCATTCCATTTAACAGCACAACAACTGTGAGATAGACAGGGCAGAATTATTGGCTTCTTTCTAAAAAAAGAACATGAGGCCCAGAGAGTTGGTGAGTTGTTCAAGGTCACACAGCTGTAGGGCACAGGGTGAGAAGTAGAATCTGAAACTTCTGAATGTGGTGGTAGGAAGTTTTTCTAAGTGAAGCCACTGTTAATAATAGATTTTTCTATTCTCTCCTTTCTGCCACATCCTCTCCCATTTCCACTCTCTCCTGTTGCCACCTCTCCCTCCTCAGGAGCCACTCTGAAGTCTCCAGGGCAGCTGTAAATGTTGGGAGGAGGAGATAAGATGGCAAGAACCTAGCCTGGGCTTTAGAACTTTCAGGGTCTACTTCTCACTCTATCACCTACAGCTGGTGGCCCTACAGTAGAGGGCCCAGACAAACAAAACCTCTCATTTTTACATGTTCTCAGTTCAATACTAACTCAGAAGTAATTCATAAAATCATGACATTCTATTTATAATGTTATACCTCAGTTCTAACCTCCCAAATCTTCCTTATACTCTAATGATTAGTCTCATTATTCCCAGAAACTCACAAACTTCCCATCCAAGCTGTTGCTTAATTTAGTCCCTATTCCATTCACTTCTCAATCTTCCTCCTCTTTGTAAGTCTATTTTCCCCTCTCCAACTAAAAAAAAAAAAAGTTACACATGAATACACAATGCTCAGATAATTCAAACAGTATAGATCCATACAGTGTAAAAGGCCAGTAGTCCCTTTTGAAACCTGGCATTTACGTTAGCACATACGCAAACATGCAGACACAAATCTATGGCTTGCATTTTAAAAAGGAAATGGGATATTACACACATTGTTTTTGGGATTCTTTGTATTCTAGATGAAATCACACATATTACTGAAGTCATGTTTTGCTTCCTTATAAAGCCTTCCTAATTTATCCAATTTGCGCCCATCTTTCCCGTTTTGAACTCCTATGGTTAGTTATACCCAGCATTTCTGAGCTTCCCTCGCTCCACGTTTTGGCTCTGGAGATCCAAACATAACCAAGGCCTGGCCCGTCCCTCAAGGAACTCACGGTCTGGTGGGACCTCGTTTGATGGGCACTGATGGTTCTGAACAGAAGCAATCCATTATAGCACAGGGCTTCGAAATGACAATTCTGAAGTGATGGATAATAAATCACACTGGGGGAAGGGGACAGATTTTGGATAGACATGCTAATTCGCCATACAAAATTCTATGTGTGGCCTAATTTGCTGCTGACATCATCATTTTGACTATTGTAATCATTCTCCAAGCATTTTATGCTCATATATGTTCTTCGCTGCTGAATCAAAATTGGTTCGTGCTTATTTACATCCCACAAGGCTCTCGGCGTAAGGTTAAGCACATAACAAGCAGGTATACATTATGACTTAGTGAGTACAATGAGGTTGGCATTAATAAAATACAAAAAATTCATAAGAAAGCAGGGAACAATAACAGTAAAGATGGGCGGATCTTTTATGAACTTGAACCTAGTAATTACTTTTCAGTATAGTTACTGCTTTAGCTGTCTGACAATATGCCAAATTTATCCTCAAGGGAAAAGCGGCCTAATGTCAACTTTGTCACACGCTGAACTTTTATTTCAGGAGATGGTGTTGGTCAGGAGGCCTATTTCAGAAGGTCTGCATGTGTGTCACACGCATGTGCGTCACATGCAGAGGAGCACTTCATATAAATAAAAGCAAATACACGTACACATTCTTTCTCCCTTTTTAATACAAAGAGTCGGACGCTCCGCCCACAGTTCTTCACCTTGCTTTTTTTATTTAATTAAATGTATTTGTTATTAATCATAGGGATACATATTATGGCTGCATAATACTCCATTGTGAGTTGTTCTCAGTGGGCTCACCAGCTGTGGCTCCACCAGACTTGAGGACTTTATTCCCTATATCGGACTATCTGTGAGCTCACCAGCTGTCATCTGTGGCTCTGCCAGACTTGAGGACTTTATTCCCTATACCCGACTGCATCAAAATCCCACTGAAAATTAAAGTAGCAAAGTAATCGGAGTGACAAGGTGGGAATGCAGTCATTGTAGCTACAATGACCTGGTCCATTCTTTCAAGAACGCTAGGATAATCAAAATATATTGCCTAAAGTGACTTTGTATAAATGTATTCTCTTCACGAGTATCATGGCATACAGATCTTTCTCTTTCATACTACTAAAAAATCTTTTATGAGATTTGAGTTCATTGCTATTTTTTATATAATGACTTACAGATGAGAAATTTTATTACAGAGGATAAACACATCTGGGAAGAATATATATATATGGGATAGACTGGGCGCCTTTGGGGTTTTTTTTTTCTTTAGGGATATGCTCTGAACTGTGGCACGGGTAGTAACAAAAAGATTCCAAAAGGGCAAGCTAAGGGGAAGCACTTTCAAATAGCAGCATGGATAAATTAACCAACAGCTTTGAAACAAAACATCCTACATTTTAGTTTTGTTAACTGAAAAAATATATTTACATCAGCACAGACACAACATTCAAAGGTGGACATACAGAGGAGGAGGCAAGAATTCCATGGACAATGGGCTAGAGGAGAAGACAGGTGTTTTGACCACACAGGGTCCTCCAGCAGAAGGATGGGGATCTTCCTGTAGTGTGGAGGCCCCAGGGCAGAGGGCTGGAGAGAGAGGGCAAGGACAGGGCTGGGGAAGGAAAATGTAGCATAACCAAAGTGTTCCTAGTTGGTATGTCCATTTTGTCTTTCACTGAGCTAGGCTGGGTAGTTAATGCTAGACAAAGCAGAGCTCCCTGCCTTGGGAGAATTAAAGTCTTACTGACAAGAAATACTATTCCATAGAAGGAAAGGATTGTTAAATCTGCAGTTAAAAGGTCTGTGTTCAAACCCAAGTTCTGCCCCAGATTAGCTATACGACTGAGGGTAATCCAACTCGAAAATGAAGATCATGATTCTTAAATCTCAGAATATAGCAAAGGTTACATGAGATAACAATGAACACAAAAGTGCTCTGTATAAGACATTACAAATGAAATAGAGAATGGTGCAAAGTAACATGACAAAGTTAAACTTTGGTAGGAAAAACATTTAAAGAATAAAGAGAAGGTGAAGTCTATGACAGATGTATGAAATGAGCTTAGCTCTGTAGGATGGGTAAGGTTTGGATTTGAGGGGGGAAGCCACAGGGGAATTATGGAATTTCGGAGCTGGTGGTGACTTAACCACACTGAGTCTGAAGTTGTCATTGTTTAAGGAACACTCATAGAGAAGGGATGACTGTTTGGCCAGGCACAGCACAGGGACAGGTCATAGGTGCTGTGGTGTCCACAGCAGCAGAGGGAGCAAGATGATTTCAGATGAGAAACGGAAAACTTCAAACATTTTTATATTTATTTTATAACTATATGTAAATAGAGCCATATATTTATACATAGGAAACCCTGGTAGCATAGCGGTTAAGTGCTATGGCTGCTAACCAAAAGGTCGGCAGTTCGAATCTGCCAGGCGCTCCTTCGAAACTCTAAGGGGCAGTTCTACTCTGTCCTACAGGGTCGCTGTGAGTCGGAATCGACTAGACGGCAGTGGGGTTTTGGGATTTATACATAAACTACAGCTTTATTTTATTGGTTAGCAGAAAAGAGATGTCTAGCCAGTGTATATCCTGGGATTATGAAAGGTGATAGGGCCACACCTATATGATAGCAATAACGGGGAAAATAAGGGGAATTCTCTCTCAAAGGACAGGAGGAAATTTTAGACATGCAAAGGAAACAAACTGCTCATACAATTTTGGGGGTTAAATAACTAGATTAATAAGTAGAATGGCAAAATTTTGAGCTTAAATGATTTGTCTCATGAACAAAAATGAGAATTCTTTTTTCTTTTTCTTTTTGTGAGCAGAAGGTAGAAGTAAAGAAAGTTTCTCCGAGTGGGAAGAAGATGAATAAGATGAATCTCGTTTTCTCACATTGAAACAAATGCTCAGAATTCCTACCTTCCTAGTTTGTAAGGAGAAGAAAATGGTCACAGTTGTCAGGTTATTTTCTAATGAAGCCTACGTAAGTCCCAAATGTGCTGAAAACAAATTGGGCTAAATTTAAAATTCAGTTGGAATGGCCAAAATTACCATTTGGTGGGATTGAAACAGTTACAAGGAAAAAAAATTCCACACCCAGAATCTATACTCATTTTTACTTTTTTTGTTTTTACTTTTTAAGCTGCTATATTTTACCGCTGCAAGATACCTAAGCAAACACTTTCCGTTTGTTAAGCTGAGTAACTTTGTTACAACACTGTAGGGCAGGCACCAACTACAGAGCTAACAGAGAGCTAATACAGGTCCCTAATTGTTCAGCTCTTACCAGCCTTGAACCTGATCATTCACTGAATTGAGGAGTTGATGGGATTCGTGTAGCTGGTTATAAATTGATAATCTAAATTAATTCATTCAAGCAGAAATCGATTTTGTAACTCCTTGAGAGCTTGTAATGATGCGTACCTCCCACTGCTCGCTGCAGTCTCTGTTTCATAAAGCTGGTCGGAAACAGCTGGATTCAGGTGACCTGCTAGCTCATTAAATCTGTTACATGTTCCTTCTGGTAAATGATATTAAGCTGAAATGTCCTAACGCTGATTTTTTTTCTTTAATTTTATGACAGAAATAACCTAATTTGTAACACAAAATAACAATCTCCTTGGATTACTTTGCCTTGTTAAAATATTTTATGCATTTTTCATTTACACGGAGGTAATGGAAAAACACTTAAACTATCTGTTATTTAAACCACAAGAGATACGTTACTGAAAGTCTGATAGCTACAAAAATGATTGTCTCTTCATAGTCTTTACTTTATATCTGTAATAAAAGGCGGACAATTCAATTCATTGGTTGGTAAATAAAGTGTGATGGTTTTTATTTTATTTTCTCTGCACTGCCAGAACTAAAATCAGATTGCTTTTGAAATTCATTTAGAAATAGGACTCATTACTTTCCTTTCCTCTTTCTAATCTAAAATGTCTAATGTCCATTTGGAATCTTACGTCTTGCTCGTCAGCAGAAGTTGTAACCTAATTCTCAATCCCCTATTAACAAAATCATTTTCTAAGCTCTCCTTTCCCTGAGTGCTGAAGCTGAATAGTAAAACCAGAGCACCTGCCGTTCGTGCATCTGAGATGATCTAATACTTACTTCTCTAAACGTCTTGACTTCATTTCCTTTTCCTAAATAAATTTTAAAATAAAAACATCCAGAATGCCAGAATATGTAGCTAAAATATGTCGTAAGACTACACATGCTCAATCATTTTTACTACTATAATAACAAGGATGAGAGTTTCTCAAATCAAGGAAGAAGACTAATTGAAACTCCAAATTCTTTAATCCTCAAATGCTGGAACATTTACACAGGAGGCAACAATCAGGATTTTCACAGTCGGAAAGCTACAGCTGTTAAAGACTAAGATATGCTCGTTAGGCTGCCTTTTCCAATGGGGATCATCGTATAGCAGAGGTATTAAACAGGCTGAGAAACATAAAATAATAAACATTGGTTAGTATTAAAAATCTACTTCAGTATTTTCTTAAATACGACTTCTAGCATTAGAGTAGGGTTGACACCAGGGGAGAGCATTAGTGTTGGTGTGAACATTACATGATAGCACTGGGCTTACCATATACTGTGATTTTCAAACAAATAACTTTAGAAAATTTCCAAAGAATAAAAATTATTCATATCATAGCCGTTACAAAAAGAAATAAGATGAAACACATTAAGAAGAAATGGCCTTAAAATGCTAATCTTTTAAAAAAAAATTCTTTAACAATTGGTTTTTATTTTGACCTCAAAATGAAAATAAACAGGCCATTGCTCACTCGAAATGTATGTGGATTTCTTTTACCCAACACAAGTGTCATAGATAAGGAGAGAGAAAAGGAACAAGAAGCAGAAAGCCCTTGGTCCTGGTGTGGCTTGGAGCCTTGAGTCTATTCGAGTGAAGGACCATAAAATGGTGGTGTGAAAGATGACACGGTATCACCTCCCCTCAAGCATTTTCCACCCAGCCCTCTTCCTGAAGGTTTTCTTAAAAAAGAACACAAAATTTACTGACAATTTCTTTGAAAGTTTAGATCCAGAGAGAAAAGAGAAACACAACTAATGCACAGTAAGTATACAGTAGAGAAGACCCTGTGCCTCATAGCATGGTCAACAATGTAATACATAAACTCAGATCAAGGGCTATTTTCTTCCAGGATGGGCTTTAAAGTGCCACTGATAGCATAACACTGATGTGCTACAGTAAAACCTGTGAGAGCCAGAACTCAGCGGGGCTGCCTTGTTCTTACAGGTCTCACAAGTTTTCTGCCTTTGACAGGGTGCAGTCTTACCACCTTTTTATTGCTCTCTATTTTTGGAAGATACTTGAGTTTCCTTCTCTGACAGGTATCCACCTTATACAGATTCCTGCTTTTGCAGGTTTTACTGTATATCCTGAACCTGCCCATGTCACTTGATGCACACATACCTCCACCCAGCCCAAGGTACAATCACTCTTGTCTCAATGACTGCAAAGGCCTCCTATACTTTAGTCCCCGTTTTGTGGGACTATTCTCACATAGTGGCCAGGGTGCCATTTTTAAGATACCTGTGGTCTTAGATGACTCCTTAGCTTCCAATGGCTCACAACTATGCCTAGAGTATTAACTCTTTACCACGGCCCACGACATCCAGCCTCCCTTCATCTTTCTCCCCCTCATTCACCTATGACCTAGCCACACTGTCTCTCTTTAAATTCTGCAAGTCTGCAAATCTGAGTAGGCTTTCATTATATACGTATTGAATTAACTAAATATTCAGAAAGTGAGAAACTTCATGGTCTCAAACTATTGCCATAAGAAGTCAAAGAAAACAATCACACACATTGGGAAAACAGTGTAGACACAGAACCAGGTCTATGCATTTCTGTAACATTTGAACACCATTCAGCCTCCTGGGGATCTCACTGACCATCCTAACCCTTCATGACTTGGTAGTTGAAAAATCTGTAATAGTCTCCCCCTCTTTTATCATTCATATGAAGAAGAGCACAGCATCAGGATTGGAGGAAAACTCATTAACAACCCACAAAAATGCAGATAACACAACCTTGCTTGCTGAAAGTGAAGAGCACTTGAAGTACTTACTGATGAAACTTAAAGGCCACAGCCTTTGGTATGGATTTACACCTCAATATATAAAAAAAAAAAAAAAAAAAATCCTCACAATTGGACCAATAAGTAACAGCATGATAAACGGAGAAAATATTGAAGTTGTCATTTCATTTTATTTAGATTCACAGTCTAAACCCACAGAAACAGCAGTCAAGAAATCAAAAGATGGATTGCATTGAGCAAATCTGCTGCAAAAGACCTCTTTCAAGCGTTAAAAAAGCAAAGACGTCACTTTGAGGACTAAGGTGAGCCTGACTCAAGCCTTGGTATTTTCAATCACCTCATATGCATGTGAAACCTGGACAATGAATAAGGAAGACCAAAGAAGAACCAATGCCTCTGAATAAAAGTGTTTGCAAAGAATATTGAATATGACATGGACTGCAAGAAGAATGAACAAATATGCTTTGAAAGAAGTACAGCCAGAATGCTCCTTAGAAGTGAGGACAGTGAGACTTTGTCTCAGGTACCTTTTCTTTTTAAATTGTACTTTAGGTGAAGGTTTACAGAACAAATTGGCTGCTCATTAAACAATTAATACACACATTGTTTTGTGATACTGGTTGCCATTGCCAACCCTAGGACATGTCAACATTCTCCCCCTTCTTAACCTTGGGTTCCCCATTACCGGCTTTCCTGTCCCCTCCTGCCTTTTTGTCCTTGCCCCTGGGCTGTTGTGCCCCTTTAGTCTCATTTTGTTTTATGAGTCTTTCTAATCTTTGGCTGAAGGGTGAACCTCAGGAGTGACTTAAGTACTAAGTTAAAAGGGTGTCCGGGGGCCATACTCCCGCGGTTTCTCCAGTCTCTGTCAGATGAGTATGTCTGATCTTTTTTTGTGAGTTAGAATTTTGTTCTTCATTTTTCTCCAGCTCTGTCTGGGACCCTCTACTGTTGTCTCATGTACTTTGGGCATGTTATCAGGAGTGATCAATCCCTGGAGAATGACATTATGGTTCATGAAGTCGAGAATCGGTAAAAAAGAGGAAGACCCTTAGTGAGATGGATTGACACAGTGGCTGCAACAATGGGCTCAAACACAGCAACAATGATTGTGAGGGTGGCTCAGGACTAGGCAGTGTTTCATTCTGTTGTATATACAGTTGCTATGAGTTGGAACTGACTCATGGCACCTAACAACAACAAAACAAAATCATTCGTTAAACAAAACAAAAGCTCTCCTAATTCATGTAATCTGAAGTACATGAATTTACGCCCAACAGTGATCATTCCTATTGTTAGTATAATCATCTTCCCTTCACAATGTCCACCCTACCTCTATCCTGAATGTTCTAAGAATGCAAAATTTCCTGATACAGTTTTGTTAATACTTTTAATTTAAATCATTTTGTGATTCTCTTCAGCTAATATTTCACAGTAAATTTCATACTTTTCAAAAAATAGCCTCTTGACTCAACTTGGTATTTGTTTCTTATATTTTTACCTTTTTAAACAGCAATAATTTCAAATTAACAGAAAAGTTGCAAGGATAGTATAATGAGCTCCCTTATACTTTTGTCCCATGCCCCACTGTTAACATTCTGCAGTATTTGCTTCATCCTGCTCTCTCAATTATACACATTATTTCTTCTTTATGAATTATTTGAGATTATGTTGCAGACATGATGTCCTTTTACTCCTAAATACTTCCCTGTGTGCTTCCCCTAAGGACTTCTTATATAACAATGGAACAACAATCAAAAAACCATGAAATTAAAAATGATACAATATTCTCTAACCGACAGCCCCAATTCAAGTTTCACCAAACGGTCCCATAATGTCCTTCATGGTAAACAATGAGAAAAGCATCTGGCCCAGGATCCATCCAGGATCTTGCACTGTATTCATGGACTTGTCTGTTTAATCTCCTTTATCTCCCTCAGCTTAGCAGTCTTTGTCAATCAGTCCTTTTCATTTTTTAAAAGTACAGACCAGTCATTTGGTAGAGTGTTCCTAAATGTAGGTCTATTTCACTCCAATTTGTGATCTTTATATATTCTATAACTAGAAAGCCTTATTCACTCATTTCAACTACTTAAGGTGGGCTCAATACACATTTTTCCAAAGAGCTCTTCATTGACTGGGAGCACAGTTCTCCCAGTCCACTAACAAACACTTCCTGAACATGTGTTAGTCTGTTTCAGCTTCCATCTGGTTTTTTAAAACTGACTTTATTCACACACGCACATATATAACTTATATCCAATAAATTAGACACATTTAGTATATGGTTCAAGGATTCTGATAAATATATGCACCCTGTGACCACAACCACGAACAAGAGATAGAGTATGTCCATCACCCCAAAATGTTTCCTCAGGCCCCCCATCCTAGACTCAGGAAACCACTACAGATTGTCTATTACAGGTCTTAATATAAATGGAATTGTACAGTACGTACTATATTTATATTCTACTACATGGACATACCATAATTTGTCCGAACATCTGTTGATGGGCATTTGTGTTATTTTTAGCTGTTGGCTATTAGGCGTATAGCAACTATAAACATTCGTGTATAAATTTTTGCATGAACATATGCTATTATCCCACTCGTACATTCCTAGGATGTCAGATCATACAGTAAGTGTATGTTGAATTTTATAAGAAATTGTTACACTGTTTTTCAAACTAGCAGCACCATTTTACAATTCCACCAGCAATGTCTGACCATCCCAGGTGCTCAAATCCTCACTAACATCTGCATTCTCAGTCTTTTTAATTTTAGCCATTCTAGTGGCTGTGCAATGGCATGTCATTATGGTTTTAATTTGCATTTCCCTGATGACTGGTGATGTTCAGGCATCATTTCATGCACTTTTTGAACATATGAATATATTTTACATCTTTTTTTATTTGGCTATTTGCCTTCTTAAGACTGAGTTGTAGGCTGAATGTATTATATCCTGGATTCTACCCTGGCTCTGTTCTAATCTGGGAACTACCAACTGGTGAGGTTCATGCAGAAAAGTGAGCTTCGGACCTATTTATTTTTCCCAAAATTGTGTGACAAAACGAACTAGAAGCCAGGAAATACTTCCGAGGGGACTTTACTGAGCTTCAAAAGACAGCTCTAGGATGTATCAGAGAGTTTACTTGATAAGACAGGCTACATCAGAACATTTACGAGAGTTGAAGAACCAGTGATGTAGTGATGACCCAAGTGAGGATTTAGTGAGCTTGGAAACACTGGAGAAACCACTGAACATAAAGCTCAACTTATTCTATAATGTCTATGGAAAGCCCATTAAGGTAGGAATAAATTTTAGGAAATGTTACAGATATTAAATGTTAAACGCAGGGACCGATACTGATTAATTATTGATTTTAAAGAAAAATTATCTATGCATCTGCTTAATGGTAGTACTCCATTTTGAACAGAAAAATTAATACACAATTCATCTTCACCAGGAAAGAAATTAGTAATCTTAAAAACAGAATTGTCTGATTGCTATCAAATCTGCATTTCTACAAATTTCATTGGTGCCAAAATGTTTAAAAAATATAGTTCTGACAAGACAAAAGAAAAAAAAAAGAGTTGCTCCTGAGGCTGCTTATGTACAACCAAACACCACATGGGATTTGATACCTTGGTTTGGAGGGTTAGGGTCATGGTTTCCTGGGACATCCTAGTTGACTGGCCTAATAACGTGTTTAGTGCTTCTGTTCTATCTCCTGGTTCGCTGCATAGTGCCTGGGGTCTTAAAAGCTTGCCAGCGGCCAGGCAAGGCACAATTGATCTCTATAAACCTGGAGCAATAGGGACAGAAGGCAAGTCAGGAGCGAGAGGAGGATACGGAATGTGTGGCCAGCTGCTTCCATGAACAACTGCCTCCTTTGCCATGACAGCACAACAACTGGATGGTGCCTGGCTACCATTACCGAACCTGTTGATCAAAGATTCCACAAAAGAATCTTGTTCAAAAGGGGGAAAATGCAGAACAGAATTTCAAGTTTTCATGGACTCCAGACTTTCTGGAGCCATGGAGGGTGAATGAACCCCTGAAGCTACTTTCCTGAGATAATCTTTAAATCTTAAACCAATAATGTTCCCTGATGTCTTCAAACTATAGTTTAGCTTAACTAATAAAAAAGGTCTGCTTTGAGCATTATGCTCTTTTAAGATATATATGGGATCAAATTGATAACACCAACTCAAAAGACTAAATAGGAACCTTAGGGGCCACTGAATTTGTGTTAATGAGGAAGGAAAAACTCAGAAAAGGAGTGTGAGAATGACTGCACAACTGGAAGAATATAATCAATGTCACTAAATTATACACGTAGAAACTGTTGAATTGGCGTATGTTTTGCTGTGTATATTCTCAACAACATCAACAAAACTGAAAAATGGGACACAAGGAGTATCCCATTTTTGTATGCTTACAATTCCATTACTCCAGTTACCTCAAGCTTCGCTGACACTTACTGCTATTCCACCAAACTCTGTCACATCAGTCGTAAGTGATAAAAACCAAGAAAATTTTCTTTCCCGAAAAATAGTACTTTTCGGTTTGGTAAGGCATGATTAAAAAAAAAAAAAAAGTCTTAGGCAGTTCAGTATACCTTCTGGAATATAAGTGGAATCCTTACAGAAGGTAGCTTAGTTAAAAACAGAACCATTGGGTATTTGAAGGCACCGTACTCCGCTACACATACCCATAGTGAAGCGTATGCATACACAGTATATTTAGGGTTACATGCGTGTCCATTCCTCAGACTCCAGTCTCCAGGTGTGTACGTGTAGGTGGTATCCACGTCCTATCTTCACAATTGTGACTTTCTCATGATTTTACTTAAGTTGGTACAAACAGGTAATTAAATAAACTAGAAAGACTGTAACTGAAGACTGCCTGTGCAGTTAGCAGAGCTATGTTGTTGTTGTTAGGTGTCGAGTCGTTCTGACACACAGGGACCCTAAGTACAACAGAACGAAACATTGCCCAGTCTTGTGCCATCCTCACAACCGTTGCTCTGTTTGAGCCCACTGTTGCAGCCACTGTGTCAGTCCATCTCGTTGAGGGTCTTCCTCTTTTTCATTGACCCTCTACTTTACCAGGCATGATGCCCTTCTCCATGGACTTGTCCTTCCTGATAAAATGTCCAGTGTACATGAGATGAAGTCTCACCATCCTCACTTCTAAGGAGCATTCTGGCTGTATTGTTTTCAAGACAGATTTGTTCGTTCTTCCGGCAGTCTATGGTATATTCAATATCCTTTGCCAACATCATAATTTAAGACATCATTTTTTCTTTAGTCTTCCTTATTCATTGTCCACCTTTCACAGGCATACGAGGCGACTGAAAATACCATGCCTTAGGTCAGGCACAACTTAGTCCTCAAAGTGATACCTTTGCTTTTTGACACTTAAAGAGGTCTTTTGCAGCAGATGTGCACAATGCAATGTGTCATCTGGTTTCTTGACTGCTGCTTCCATGGGCATAGATTGTGAATCCAAGGAAAATGAAATCCCTGACAACTTCAATACTTTATCTGAGCTAGAGCACTAGACAGTAGTTTCATATGCTAATAATTTGGGGCTATGCCAGTGCCATCACTGTACTTCTCAGGTTTCATCCATCTTTGCTGAATGGCTGCCCAGCAGCTCCTTTCACCAATACTGAGCCATGGATGTATCTGGGCCATCTGTGTCCGGCAGACGAGGGAGGAGACAGTGGCCCGCCCACCCCGCCTGCTTGGTTGACATTCTTTAGCACAATACATACGAGAACAGACTGCAGTTCATCCATAGGGCAATTTCACATTTCACAGAGCTGTGTGGTGCAGAAGGGCCCTCACACCCCTCTGAGGTCAGTGAAGACTGCATGGCCAAGTCAAGCGCTGAGTGTGAGCTTTTGTTTCACTTCTGTAGCAACAGTTAATTACTGTGGCATTTATGGGCACGCACAGGAAAGTTTCCCACAAATCACCTCTGCCCAAGTGAGTGCAAAAGGAGCTCAGCCCTTAACATTTTATATTGTGGATGAATTATTGTTTGTGGAGTTAGAAAAACTTGGGATGAAATTTTCAGGAAAGCCTGTCAATTCTTTTGCTTTTAAAAGAGACTTCGGTTGTCATACATATGATTTCAAATGTTTAAAAGTATGCAGAAATAGAATGTAATCAGAAGAGTGCCAAAGCAAATCAAAGTAGGAATTTAAAGGAGGGGAGGAAAAAAGGTAAAATTAAAACAAAATATACTTTAATGACCACAATTTTGCTGTAATTTTTCTAAATCCCTGGGTAATTGCCCAATCTAACCAAAACCAGTCACGTTAAACTTGGTGGAGATAGGGTAACTTACTAAGAGCAACAATGGGTGATGGGTTTAGGGTTCACAGAAGGAATTAATTCAAGTCCACACGAGGAGTGTCCCATTTTTGTATGCTTAAAATTCCATTACTCCAGTTACCTCAAGCTTCACTGACACTTACCACTGTTCCACTAAACTCTGTCACATCAGTCAGAAGTCATAAAAACCAAGAAAATTTTCTTTCCCTAAAAACAATACTTTTCAATTTGGTAAGGCATGATTTAAAAAAAAAAAAAAACTTAGGCTGTTCAGTACACCTATAAACTGCCGAAACATTAAATGCCTAATTTTCAAGAGCATTTATAGGAGAATATCACATTAATAATTAAAATCATAGGTTTAGCATGTAAGAAATTAAATAAAAAGAAAAAATTAAAGAAATAAATTATCACAGAATAGTATCAAGCATTTTCATTTTTTTTTTCTTATGATAAGAAATACAATTCCTAATACCTAAAATACCAAGTTCCATAGAATTTTCCAAAGAAACAACAAATAGGTTTTTCCTACCATATGCCTTGTCTTTCCTTTCTTCCTTTTTAAATCATCTGTGGGTATTTTTCTGAGGTCTACACTATATACAACAAAACGCACCCATTTTGGGTGTATATTTTGCTGAGTCTTGACAAATCTATACAGCTCTGTAACCAACACCAAAATCAAGATAATAGTCTATTTCTATCACCTCAGAAAGTTCCCTTGTTCCCTATCCCAGTCAATACCCCTCACCCAGTGCTAGCCAGCAAAGATGCTTTAGACTGGCCTTTTCTCGAATTTCATATAAATGGGATCCTACAGTATGTATTTGTGTCTGGCTTCTTTCACTCAAGGTAATGTTGAGATTCATCCATGTTGTTGCATAAATAACAGTTCATGCCTTTATCTTACCAAGTAGTATTTCACTGGCCATTATTTGTTTATCCACTCACTTGTTGGTGGACATATGAGTTGTTTCCACTTTTTGACTATGATAAATAAAATTGCTATGAGCATTTGTGGACAAGTCTTCATGTGGACCTATGTTTTCAATTTTGGGGGGGCATGGAATTGCTGTGTACATGGTATGTGGATGTTTAGTTTTATTATAAGAACTTGTCAAACAGTTTTTCCAGAGTAGCTACACAATTTTACAATCCCACCAGCAACGCATGACAATTCCAATGTACCATGTTCTTACTAACATTTTGTGTCATCAATCTTTCAAGTGTTAGCCATTTTAATGTGTGTGAGTGTTGGCGGGGAGTATCTAAAATTCCCTGATGACTAGTGATGAGCATCATTTCATGTGCTTATCAACTATTTGTATATACCCACGTTTCACTTATCGACACGGTTAGGTTTCAAAGACCAGGTTTTTATGTGAAAATAACCACTATACAAAAAATGGAGGATAGCCACATCAGATCACAAAATGGAGGATGACTATATCATTCAACAACTGCTAAGTTACATCATTACATAACTACCAAGATACTGAGAATCATGGCCCAACAAAGATGAAATATAGCCTTCACCACCATAGCCAGCATTCGTTACTACCAGACGTACATTGTTAATGCACAAAATGGTCGGCTAGTAGATTTTTTACTATTATCTTAAATGTGAAATGTTGGATAATGAGAGAGTTGATAAGTTAGGGCAGGTGTATTATCTTTTTCCATTTTCACTAGGGTTATTTGTTTTATTAACCCACTGCCGCCATTGAGTCGATTCTGACTCATAGTGACCCTATAGGACAGAGTAGAACTGCCCCATATGGTTCCCGAGCAGCACCTGGTGGATTTGAACTGCTGACCTTTTGGTTAGCAGCTATAGCATTTAACTACTACACCACCAGGGTTTCCAATTCATTTCATTACTGAGTTGTAATTTGTTCTTTGACTACTCTGGATACAAGAACTAGGTCAGATGTAAGTACAGCTTGTCTATTTATTTACGTAACAGTATCTTTCAAAGAGCAAAAGCTTTCAATTTTGATGAACTTTATTTAATTTGATGAAGATCAAGGACTACAGTCTTCAGTATGGATTATACCGCAACATAAAGAAAACAAAAATCTTCGCAACTGGATTGATAAGCAATATCATGATAAATGAAGAAAATATTAAAATTGTCGAAGATTTCATTTTACTCAGATCTACAATCAACATACATGGAAGCTGCAGTCAAGAAATCAAATGACATATTGCATTGGGCAAATCTGCTGCAAAAGACCTCTTTCAAGGTTAAAAAGCAAAGATGTTACTTTGAGGACTAAAGTGCACCTGACCAAGACATGGTGTTTTCAATTACCTCATATGTAACACAAAAGCTGGACAATGAATAAGGAAGACTGAAGAAGAACTGATGCCTTTGAATTATGGTGTTGGCAAAGAATATTGAATATACCATGGACTGCCAGAAAAACGAACAAATCTGTCTTGAAAGAAGTATATAGCACATGGATAGCAAAACTTTGTCCCACGTACTTTGGACATGTTATCAAGAGGGACCAGTACCTGCAGAAGGACATCACGCGTGACAAAGTAGAGGGTCAGTGAAAATGAGGAAGACTCTCAATGAGATGGATAGACACAGTGGCTGCAACAACGAACTCAAACATAGCAATGATTGCGCGGATGGCGCAGGACCAGGCAGTATTTTGCTCTATAGGGTCACTATGAGTTGGAACTGACTGGGCAGCATCTAAAAGCAACAACAATTTATCAATTATTTTTCTTTTACAGTTTGTGCTTTTTATGTTCTATCTACAAAATCTTTGTCTATGCCAAGGTCAAAAAGATTTTCTCCTATGTTTTCTTCTTGAAGTTTTAACATTTTTTATGTTTAAGTCTTTGGCCTATTTTGAATTAATTCTGGAAATGGTGTGAGGTAAGGGTTAGGGTTCATTTTTTTTCCCCATATGGGTATCCAAATATGCCAGCATCATTTATTGAAAAGACAATTATTTCCTACTTGGCATCTTGTCAAAATCAACTGTCCATGAACAAAGTACAGGTCTATTTCTAGACTATTTTTTTCCACGCCTCTATATGTTTCTCCTTACACAAAAGCACATTATTTACAGTAGCTTTATAGTAAGTCATAAAATCAGGTACTGTAAGTCTTCCAAGTTTTTTGTTTTTAAATTTTGGGAAATATACATGTAACAAATCATCTGTCATTTCAACATTCTTCCCATGTATGATTCAGTGACATTAATTACAAGTTTGTTTTTCTTTTTCAAAATTCTTTTGGCTATTACAGGCTCTCTGCATTTCCGCATCAATTTTAGGATCAACTTATCAATTTATACCAAAAAAAAAAAAAACCAAAAGCTTCCTAGAATTTTTTGATTAGAATTGTGTTGGATTTATAGATCAATTTGGGGATAATTGATATTTAACAATATTGTCTTACCATCAACATATGTGGAATCTCTCTCCATTTATCTAGGTCTTCTTTAACTTCTCTGAGCAGTGTTTCATAGTTTTTAATATACAGGTCTTGAACATATTTTGTTAAATTTATTCCCAAGTATTTCAATTTTTTTTCTAATTTAATTTCTTTCTGATTTTGCTTTCAAAATTTAATTTCTTTTACTGTATTTTTCCACCTTTATTTAGGCTACAGGGAATTAAGATAGACAGCTTCACTACCCCTTCAGAGTTCACGTCATACACTTTTCTCTTCAAGTATTCTACTTCTGTCAGTGAGTGGAGACATTCTCAGATTGTTTAAATACGGCAAGATCAGTCGAGAAGGGCTGTTAGGATTCCTGCTAATGTGGTTTCTTTCCAACACATATTCTTGTTTGAAAGATGGACATAATTACCACAAGAGAACTCACAAGTTTTAACGTATATATATTTTTATCATTGGGTTTGGTATTACAGTATGACCTATCATATAATTTCACCATTCTCTTCATATTGCTACAATAAATTTGACAGACATTGATGATGTTACCATCTGTAAAATGGCCTATAAAGTAAATGTGACCTTAACACCTTTTATGTATTTATAGATTAAAAGCTTGAAAAAAAAGCCCTTCGTACTGATAATAACCACATTTTCTAAGCAGTATTAACTTCCCAATGTTAAATACATTTTAAGAGTATTCATTTCAAATAGATTTTGTGGTGCTTTATCAACTAGGGTATTTTAATTTAGCAATGAAACATATATAATTTCTAGTTAAAACGCTTGGTGTTCAGGTCACCCATCTAAAATATAAAGCATTTTTAAAAAGCTCAAAAATGCCATTACATGAAAGGTACTAGTCTTAATATTAAAAAAAAAAAATGGTATCACATATTATAATACCATATTTATATAACACTGGCATGTTATCAACTAGAGTATTTAATTTATCATTGAAATATATACAGTTTGGGTCAAACGTAGTGTTCAGGTTGCTGATCTAGAATATAAAGTATTTTTTAAAGGCTTGGAAATGACTTTACATGCAAGTATTAGTCTTAATATTCTAAAAAACAATGATATCACATATTATAGTATCATATTTACACACATTACCATGTTAGAGGGTATCTTAAAGAAATAAACAATACTTTTGAAAAACTGTGCTTTTTCTTTTTCTGGCTTGTGGATATTAGCTGTGAGAAAAGAGTAGAAAAGTGAACAGGATTTTTATTTGCCTTATACAGGTATATTCTTTATTCAGATATTCATTCAAAAATTAAATATAGTTAAAATGTCAAAATTGTTGATAGATCTATGTATTTACCACAATAAAACTAAAAATAAACACACATCTTGTATATATATGTGTGTGTATCACGTCTATATTTTTAAGAACCAAGGAAGAACTGAATTTAGTGTCAGCTTTCTATTTTTCTATATCTACTACTACAAAAACTGATTGTATCTTTCTTATTTTAGGAGCGAAATGTTGGAGATGTTTCTGAAACTGCATTGCAGTAGTTGAAGGGCAGCCTAGTTAAAGTGAAATATTGTCAGGGAAAGCAAATGATAAAAAATACTAGGTTCATGGATGGGGGACTGCTATTCAATGACTGGAAGGGATACTTTCTTGCATTACCATACATTGTAGTAATAATTTATAAACTAATAGTTTGTAAACCAATGCTGCCCAAGAAACAGTATTAAGTAGCTTCTTCGGAGTACTGTATTTCAAGTTTATTTGTATGATAATTCTTAATTTAATAGGGGTCTCTTATCAATATAACACATTGAAGTGCTTCTTTGCTTACAGAGTAGCATGACGTAACAACATGTTTTCAATTGAAGTGCCTGGTAGGACACAGCACATACTGAAGTATGTCGAATATCTCCAATGAGGTCTCATGTTTGTTTCCATTTTCTATTTATTTAAATTGTAAAATTTCAGCATGAAAATCAACACTGTGCTACACTTGCCGTCTGCAAGTCAAACGTCTGTCTTTTAGGTGAAAATTCCATGCATTATGAGGCTACAGTTTGACAACTGTGAAAGCAGTTCACACACTGCTTTCACATCTGATTCTAACAACAACCCTTATCACCCAGACAAGGGCGATTATTTTCATTTTACAAAGAAGAAAACTGAAGTTCAGGGGGTAACCTATCAGTCCTCGGTCCTGTGGCAGGGCTGGGACTAGAACTCTGAGGTGACTAACACAAAAACCAGCACACTGCCTATAATAAGCCTGAGGTAAGGTTAGAGAAGCCACGGGACCATTTTCCTCCCTTCTTGTTTCACTGTCAAGCACAGGTAGTTTCCTGGACTGCTCTGGTTTCTTGATGGCCACGTAGCAGCATGTGAGGGGTCACACACGGGCTCCAGTTCTCGCCCAGCTGTTTCTGTGTGATACGAACAGTGGAAGGCAGCCCAGGAGTATCCTTCCTCTTGATTCACCCTAATACGGCTCTGGAAATGGAAGACTCGTACTTTTTTTGTTTGTTAACTCCTGGGGTTTTAAGACAATTTATTAGTTCAACACTAAAGTCTTTCCTCCTAATTTTTGTTTGTTTTTTCCCAAGGATAACACTAATTTAAGTGATTGTGATAATTAGTCAGGAACCCAACAATCTAAGGCTTGTTGTCATGGTTGCTATCAATCAACAAACTGTAGACTCCAAATTTAAAAAGGTGTTGAATTAATATCTTGCAGGAAACATTTGGAACTTTAAAGGAACTTGCATGTATAGGCTAAGAAACATTGTTTGTCTTTGGGAAGTTGTTTTATATTAGTGTGACTTTCTTTCTACTGAATTTTCTAAGGAAGTTCACTCTCTGTATTGAAAAATCAGCAATACTTTCCCTATTTATTTGTGAGCTTCCTGAACAAGAGCACGTTGATGTTTAAAGGGTATTTGAAGGAAGAGGAAATTATCACAGTCATGACCAAAATGAAATGGTAAATTCATGACCTAATAGGTTGAGTCAAATAAGGAGGTTAATATTATACCAATAAAATATACCAAGGAAAGAGTATTCTTATATTGAAGATATAGTCAGTCTTTTTGGTCACTAATTTGTCTCTGAAAGTATTAGAAAAAGCAATTTATATGGCTGAGAGCTAGTACAATAGAATATTCTGAAACTATGGTAATAATATTTTCTAAGTTATACTAAAAGTTTAAATTAATGAATCTACCTCCAAAAAGTAGCTCTACTCAAATTTAGCATCAAACCTCATGTTTTTTAGTAGATTGAAAACTACGTTTTTTTTTCAGTTATATAATATTCTGTTTACTCCAAATGCAGACCCACACCTGACCATTTTTTATCCCTGAAAGCTGTCCAGCAGCTTAAACAAAATGTTGTTAATTATGGTAGTATTTCTGATCAAGAATTTGGCATTAAGAAATGGTATGTGATTGGCTTGATCATCATTTAATTTTTTAAGTTCTGAGCCCTACAGCACATAGTTGGTTTTCAGTATTCACTTGTTGGCTGTTGAATGACTAACACAAAGATTAAACAGCAATAAACTGAAATTATGTTTTTAATCCTATAAAAAAGACATAGATATACTTACATACAGAACATAAATGTACTCTGAACATAAAGTGTGCATAAAATTTTGACAATGGATTAAATATTAGACATAAAACAATATTTCATGTATTGTGATCAGGAATTAAACATATAATTTACTGGTCTTGTTAAAATTTAAAACAGTTTTTGCTGGGGATGATTTGGATGGTCCAGGTGCCTCTAAATAGGAATGTGATACCTTTTTTGTCTCTTAGCAATTGTACCTGCTGCCAGCAGAGGCATTCAAAGTCACAGCACCAACCGGGGTTTGCTCAGAGCAGCTAACACTCATCCCAGGTTGGCTGGGGGTCGTTAATGCCGATGATAATGTGGTACCCAAGGAAAAGAACACAAGCTTCAGATCCAGTCCTGTTACCAACTGGTTATGGAAATGTAAACAAATTTCCTAGTTTTATAAAGTCAATTTTATTTTTGAGAACAATATATGACTTGCCTACCTCAAATAAGATAAAAGTTGTTTGTAAACTGCAAAGCATCAAACGTCAAAATAGGCTCACACTAAAAAAAAATCTGTGAAAGAAAAAAAACAAGCCAGGCCCTAGCAGTTCTATCCTTTTCATTTTTGCTAACCCCTAAACCAAACCAAACCAAACCTGTTGCCATCGAGTTGATTCCAACTCACAGTGACCCGACAGGACAGAGAACTGCCCCATATGGTTTCCAAGGAGCGCTTGGTGGATTCAAACTGCCAATCTTTTTGGTTAGCAGCCATAGCTCTTAACCACTACGGCACCAGGGTTTCCCCTAAGTAAATACAAAAAGAACTTTGGTGGCCAATGGTTAAACGCTGGGCTGCTAACTGAAAGGTCAGTGATTGGAACTCACCAGCCACTCTGTGAAAGAAAAGATCTGTCGATTGCTTTGTAAAGATTACAGCCTAGGAAACTGTATGGGGCAGTTCTACTCTGTCCTATAGGACCACTATGAGTTGGAATCGACTCTATGGCACAGAACAATAACAAGTAGGTACAACCTGAGCTGTTCAATTATCAGTCCCACTAAGAATTGCTCCCGCTGTGTGAGTCCTATTTACCTCTGGGCTCCATGGCTGGGGTGGCTCTGGCTCTGTATGATGGGCCTGCCAAGGAAGGACTGGGGAGACTACTGCAGAGCCTCCAGGGAACATGCTATTCCCTATGACTCTTCTCCAAATTCAAACCCACAACACCCATTCCTTCCTCTATTGATTGCTATGTCTGCAAAACTAAGTACTTTCATTTTGCTTAATTTTGGCCATGGCAAAATTTTCTTCTATATAAAAGTTGTATTCTTCATGACCACCTAAAGATTAATTGACTGATTTTAAGTCATTCAAAATAACATCAATAAAGACGATACTGAGTGCCACTTAAGTGCTAGGTCCTTGGTTAGGAAGTCAGCAAACAAGCAGAAGAGGCTCACAAGATACCACTTTTGTTATATGCAATTTTGTCACGTTATTCCAGCCCTTCCTACTTCATCAGGGATATTAGAGAGTGTACTACCAATTCTTTAGCAACAAACATTGCATACTGGAGGGTTACTTAATGGCATACAATAATATCTGACTACACCTGCCCTAACTGTACAAACATCCCTGGGTAAAGGGATAAAAAAAACCAAAACCCACTGTTGTCGAGTCAATTTCGACTCATAGCGACCCTATAGGACAGAGTAGAACTGCCCCATAGAGTTTCAGAAAGGGATAGTGATGGTAAAATGGGTGACCTGGTAGTGGGCACTGAATGACAGGACCATAAAAACCATAAATTGTGTAACAGAAAAAGTTGGGGACTACTCAAATTGCAAAACTGATTGACAAAAAGCATAGCGGAAGTGTGGCCTGTTCAAGGGAGGTAGGCCATGCATCACAGACTAGTTACTGAAACAATAGAAAGCGGTTCTTGCCAATGTCCTCCCCCTGTGATCCACACAGCATAACCGCTTGGCTTGGTTTTTGGAAAACTTCATGCTCTTGGTTCAAAGAGAAGCTATTAGAGTAGCAGTGTTACTAGGAAAAATAAATGATGATACAGAGTATGAAATTTTTGCAGACAACTTTACACCTGGGAAGTAAGCCTTTCAGGAATAACAATGAGCAGGTTTGATGACTTTCTTTGCAAAAAAAAAAAAGTTCTAATTCATCAATTTTTCAAAATGCATCTGAATAGAATGACAAGACTTATCACTGATAAAAGTTTCTTTTTTTTATTTTACATAATTTGGAACCACCAGAGACAGATTTAATTTGCCATTTTAGAAAGAAAATTCAATGTCTGATTGTTAGATGCTACAATATTTTTATCTATCTACCTGCTGTGTGATGAAAAGAGGAAACAGAGGTGGTGCTCATAAAGACAGTGATAAAAATTTCTTCCTTTAACAGGCAGCATGCTGATGACTGGCCACTGGAGTATTGATCTGAACTGCAGCACGGATGAACGGCAAGGGGGCTCCGCTGACAAAATCTGAGCCTCCCAAGTCTCTCATGATGGTGGTGAAATGAACGCAAGAGTTTGTCAGAATTAACACTGTGATCTGAAAGTACTAATTACAGATTAGCTTGGTAATTATGCCAAAATTGCCTATAATAATTATTGAATTTTCTTAGTTATCTTCAAGGAGGAAAGTCGTTCATGTAATGCAAAGGTTCATCACCAACGCTCTGAGAAATGGACCATAAATTTTGGGGTTTTTTTATGGGCTGAGGTATTTTAATAAGGGGTTTTAAGGTTAGGTGGCCTTTAATAGGGCGTTTTGTAGAGAAGTTTAACACAGTATAAAGACAGGTCATTTTCAAACCTTTAAAGGTATAAGCTATGGAAAAGCTACAGAAGCAACATTTACAGGACATTGATAAACCTTCCATTTTGCAGGCCCACTTTTTTAAAAGCCTCTTCCTAGAGACCCCTGCGGAGAATGGAAGCATCCTGCTGAATCTGTGACCCTATGAAAATACGCATTCATCTTTCTCTTGGATGAATCCTGTGAAGAAGCCCATCATAAAGACTCAAAATAATTTTGCTGCACGCTGCACTCCCATTTTAAGCCAATAGAATGAACAGAAAATGTGAAAATATGCTATTTCAGAGTTCAGTTACAAAGCCACCAAACACTAAAAAAAAAGTCTCATATCAGCATTTGGATAAGAGTTTTGATTTCATGTGGCATATATCTTAGAATACATTTGTAGCGTAAGCGTATAGTTTTTATAGCTTAAGGCAAAGTAAAACTGTAAATGGAAAGTAATCCACATTTGCAAGGAAACCACTCTGATCTCAGTCTTCTCACAGACCAAGACCTGACTATTGGTCACTGGGCCTAACTTGTGCTCCTATCACCTTCCATTCACCCAACCCATCCTCCAGGGCAGTCCCTCTTCCTCAGGAAGTCTTCCCAGATCCTTCTGAATCTTTCTTAATCACAGCCAGCATTAGCTTTCCAGAACATATATACAATTACATTATATCCCTGGCTTTCGAACACATGATGCCTCTTACTGCCTTTAAGACCCAAGTCCATATCATTTAACAAGGCACCCAAGGTCTTCCACAACCAACACGACCCTCCTCTCTGTTCCGGTGGTACATGAGCACTCACTGCCCCCATGCAAACCATGGCGTTTTTCTCACATTCAAATCTTTGTTCATGTTACTCTAGGGAAAATGCTTTTTCATTTACCATTTTAAACTACTTCCATTCAATTTAAAACCGCTACATCCATGGAGGCTTTAACAGCCCACCACCTCCCTTCTCAGAACCCTACAATGCACAACCTGATTGATAAAAATGAAAAAACAATGTATAACAAAAGACGCCATAAGCACAATAAAAAACGAGTTGATAGACCTTGGTTATATATTTGAAAGGTAAACCATAGCTAAAAGGTCAACATTTAAAGGTAAACCATAGCTAAAAGGTCAACATTTATAACATACAAAAATTGCAAATTTACATGAAAAAAAAAATCAACAGTCAAATGGGGAAAGTATAAATAGAAAATTCAGAAAAAAGCAAATTCGAATGCCTTCAAAAATTTTTTTAAAGACATTCAAATTCATGAGTAGTCAGAAAACGCCAATTAAAATAAGAATTCGGTATTACTTTACTCCCGTAAATTTAAAAGAACAGTATGTATTTTGCTAGTGGGGACACAGGATGCGGGTACTCTCAAGTCCTGAGGAGCTCTAGGTGGGCCAATGACAGGCACCTCTCCCTGTCATTGCAAACATGTCCTGTACCTGCCTGGACCCTGGAGACGCTTGGAGTTTCTTCTCAAGATCTATACTTTCCACTCACTCACATGCTTACAAGATTCATCTCTTTCTTCCTCTATTCTTTATCCAAGTTTCTTTAAATACAAAGATACTTAAAACATTTCATGCTCCTTACTGCCTATAAGGTTCAAGTCCAGGGGCTTAAAACTGTCTCCTCTTAGAAGATGTTTGAGATGCTCTACTAGGAACTGCTGTCGAACACAAGTGAAAGAAACACACGTGGAAATGTAGCCTGACTGAGTAATAATTTCCTTCCGAAGATGCTGCGAACATCTGACCGAGGCTTGTGTGGCAGCAGTGTGGAGTGGGTAGGCCTGGTACACCTGGTTGGTTGGCTTGTGTCTTTCTAACCTCTATACTACCAGGGTAATGCTGAGTTAAGAGAGAGAGTCTGATGCTGATCCAGATAGGCTCGAGCCACTTCACTTGCCCTCACAGATAGATGCCTCTGGTCAGCTTTGCAACATACAAATAGTCATGTAAACAGCTACTGCAAGCATTATCCAGAACATCAACAAAGCCATCAAATGTATCAGAAAGTAAACAAGTCAAATTAAGGACTCATAAAAATACGCTTTAAACAAAAACACTAATTGTCTCAATGGTTAGAACACGGTGCCCTAGGACACAGGATACAGAACACGGGGCCGTAGGATCCATCTTCTGCCTGTTCAGCCTGTGCTGCCCCTCAGTGACTGAGCGGCCTATATAAGTATTTAAGCTTTTCTGGAACAGTCCAAGGGGCTTGAACTTGTCACAGAGATGCTTTCTTCACAGATCAGGGCGAAACTCCCAAACTGGCTAATCCCCCAGGTTTAAATAATAGGATGCTCCGTATCAGAACTCTACATGACACCCATGTGACAGGATGCAGGTGGGGCTGCCTGTCATCATAAAACCACCTAGGCACCCAGTGAAGGCATTGCACTGAAGGGCGCCAATGAACCTCGGTGAGAAAGTGCCCTGGGAGCCATCCGCAGAACAGGGCAAGACAGGGTGTCAGATTTCCACCTACAAACCCTGACGCCTTTAGTCAGAGGCTGTGAAATTACCTGTGAAGGGTTCCTGGCAGCCCTGGATGTTTTCCTCACTGTTTATTTAGCTCCCAAAGCCCTTGGTGTTCGTGCTGAACGCCCTAACCAGCAGCACAAGAATCTGGGCTCTAAATAGGGCCCCACTCTACTGAGTGACAGGCTGCACTTGTGGAATCGACTACAGGGCTGGGCCTGTGTACAGAGATCCTCGCCCGTGAAACAGAGAAGAGTAGTGTAGGGGAAAATCATCTCTCTAACTAATACCATTAGAAAAAAAGCATCATCCCTTTGAAGAAGAGATCTTAATGTAAAGAAAGAAACAATGTCTTACAGCTGGGTAAACAGTTAATCATCATAGTGTAGTCATTACTGGCTACAAGATGCCTGCCTGGCATTGGGGCCAGCCAGTCTGCAAGGCGAATGTGCAAAGCTCTACTTCCATAAAACCCAGCTCTAAACATATAAAATTCACTAGCATCTACCTTTGTAAAAGCAGCATAAACTGAAATTACCAGTATCAGGCTATAAATTTATGCGGGAAATATTTTAAATGTATTTGTTAATTAAAACACACAAATAAAAAGAGAAAGCTCCTTAGCTGAATGTGAGCCAATGTATTGGCATGAAGGAAAAGCTTTCGATCACCAGCGTTCCAGTTCATTTGTGTTCATGGACATTGAACATAAGAACATTCAATGGAAAAAAGAAAAAAAAACTTAGCAAGGATTACAAAATGCATTAATATCAGACACCATTTCATGTCTGAACATTACTATTTAAAACGGATAGCATATGTTATTACGTTATCATGCCCCAAAGACCTCCTCTTGCAGGTTGAAATTAGAAAAGCAAGGTTTCACTAATTTTGATCATCTTAGCCTCCTATTCTGAACACAGAAATTTAGTCTACAGAGAAATGGGAGCACCTACAAGCTATTTATTTTCCTTAGATCTTTTACAGAAAGTATGAATTATAATTTCATAAAATTGTAAAAGTAAACAAAAAGTACTATCAGTGAATGTTTCTTTATACCTGCTATTTTTTATTCCAAAAGCTCAAAGTAAAGATTCTATTAAACAGTCTGTGTTTTCATGAATGACCTTCAATCATTGGTAAATACAATTAGAACTGACAAATTCTTTTCAAAGCTACTTACTAGATGCATCTCCACAAGATAACATATGCTTAGATAACACTCTATCAGGCAATTCAGACCTACAGATCATAGAGTATTTAAATGCCGACCCGCAACACATGGGTTTCCATACAGTTCGCACAGGCAGAGAGCGCCGGTGAAGCCAGTATGGTGCTATAACCACATTCGCATTGATAATATATAGCCATAATTCTGTTTCAATTAAAAGCATATTTTAGCAGAAGCCCAGGATGTCGGCTCTATGCATTTTAATAACACCAGCCTGCAACTCTGCTTATGCTAAATGTACATTACTCAAATGGATTCAGAATTATGCTTAACATAAATAAATACTGAGCATATTAAGACAAAATCCTGCAAAACCTAAATATGTATTAATGGCACAGTCCCAGAGATTGAGGGCAGTTCTACACATTGTGCATAAAAATCAGTAAATTGATATCATCTAAGGTTTTACTAATATTTTCATTTCAAACTGTTTCTCATTCTGGCTCTCCCAAAGACAAAGCCAAGTGAAGCAGAGCGGAAGACAGACCCTGCGGAGCCCCAGCTTCCCTACATGGATTATGTGAACTGTACACACAGACTGACTTTGGGAGGTGCTGAGGCCACAGAGGCCTGTGTTACACAGGTGCTGTGTTACACAGAGGTAACACAGAAAGGCCCAGCTTTTACTCCAGGAAGATCTGTGACAGTCCTAAATGCATTCCCTCATGCTCCGCCCCCCAACGTCCATGTCAGGCATCTAAAGTTTTAGAATAAAAGAGACAGTCTTCTTTCTTGCTGGTTGTCTTCACTATGCAAAGTATAGTGAGTGTTACTGCAAGGCAAACATAGCTTCAGTAAATTCTAACACCTCAAAGAGAGACAGTTTCATATTTAGCATGATTAACATAATCAGGTAAAGTTGCCTGGGGTAATTTGATACTTGGGGGAAAAACACGTAGGATGCCATTAGAACCATCTCTTGTGAAGAGCAAATGTAAAGTATGACAATGTCATTATTTTGAAGACCTCTCCAGTTTCCATTTAACTCCTTATTATTAAGATCTATATGAGTATGAAGATTTTTCAAAACTAGAACGGTTGGAACCCTGATACTTACTACAGGATTTGATTAAAGGACTATGTGGGGCAAGTCTTTAAGGGACGGAGAATTAAAGGGGGAAGAATAATTGTAAAGTAAACTGCTTTACACCACAACACCAAGGCAAACACTATACTCCACACATGATCTGAGGGCATGACAGATAACACCCACCTTATGTTTATACTGGCATTTAGGATTAATAAAGGCTGTCAGAATATATATCTTGGTACTTAAATATACCATAATAAATCAATTCAACTGTCATATTTGCTTCAATTCTTATTAGTTTTATGATAATAGCAATACCCAGCAAATACTAGGAAACTGCCAAAGTGCAAAGGGTTTTCAGTCCCTGACGCCTTGATTACTCCAGGCCAGGGGAACAGAGGTCTATGGCAATCGCCCCATAGACCTGCTTTTGTGGAACTGTGTCCTGGCACGGCACCACCAGCCAACATGACAAACGCCAAACACAGACGCTTTAGGAAACATGCTGCTTGTTACTTAATGGATGCTATTTAATGTTACAAAAAAGAATCTAATGGAAACTATTAAACTGAAAAATATAAGAGAACTATTTTTAAAACTTGCTGGATGGTCCCAATAGTGGACTGTAGATGTCAGAGAAATCAGTGCACTTGAGGAAAGAACAATAGAATTCCCTGATCTGAGTGACAGAGAGAAAATAGACTGGAAGAAAAACAAATGAATAGAGCCTGAGGGACCAATGGGACATAATAAAAGATCCAACATTCATATCGTCGGAGCACCAGAAAGAGAAGAAAGAGAGGGGGGCTGAAAGATCATTTGAAGAAGTAATATTTGAAAACATCCTAAATTTGGTGGAAGACAGATATCTAGACTAAGAAGGCGTGCAAACACCAAAGAAGGTAAACCCAATGTAATCCATGCCAAGGCAATCATAAACTTTGGAAAATTAATGACAAAGAAAAATTCTTGACATCAGCCAGAAAAAAAGGACACACTATCTAACACCAATTCAATGAAAGCAGATTTCGTATCAACAACCATGAAGACCAGAAGGAAGAGGCACAGTATTTTCAACTGCTGAAAGCAAAGAAAACCATCAATTTTGTAAACCATCAATTCTGTACCTGGCAAAACTATCTTTAAGGGATGAAAGAGAAATAATAATATTCTCATAAAGGAAAACCAAAAGAATTTACTGCTGGCAGACCTACTCTAACATATTAGCTAAAGGAAATTCTTGAATCAGGGAGAATTTGAGATCATCAGGAAGGTAGAAGGAACGAAGGAAAGGGCATAGTAAACATGGGTACATACACTAGACTGCCCACTTTGTGAATTTTAGAAATCATAGTTAATGGCTGAAACAAAGATTATATATCAAGACAATATTTAAAAGTTGGGAAGGTGAAGGGACCTAGACCTAGAAGGAAGTAAGATTTCTATACTTCACTTGAAATGGTAAAATGTTCATATGAATAGACTTTTACAAGTCACACATGTACAGTGTAAATACCCAGAGCAACTATTATAAAAACTACACAGAGATACACTCAAAACAGCAACCCCCCTCTTTAGGGTGATGCCCATGACTCGCTCCTCGCATCACCTCTTCCCACCCCTATACTGTTAACAGAAGTCAGTTTTGGACACAAGCAGATAAACACATAAGCAAAGCAAAACAAAACAAAACCTGATTAAACAAACAGGTGTAGCAGAAGAACATTTGGGAAAACAATAAAATCTATGGCAAGAGATTCCCCGGGTTGGAACTCGAAGAAGGGTCTGCAGTTTAGTGAAAAGAATATCAGCTTAAAAATTTGGATTAATTGAGGAAATTTGTGTTCTAATACTACTACCATCAATTCTACACAAATAGTAAGCAAATTACTTAGAACTTGTATCTTGTTTATTTTGTGATGAAATAAAATGTTGCATTACATTATTTTATGATGACTTTCACTTCTGAAACTGATTTGGATGCTACAGCTGGACTGCCTGGCTCCTTGTACAGCTCTGCCACGTATTAACTGTGTGACCTTGGACAACTAATCTAAAATCTTACTGCCTCAGAGTCCTCACCTGTAAAATGGAGATAGTAACGGTATTTGTAGCAGAAAGTTACGAGGATTAGAGGAGTTTAATAAATGTAAAGTAAAAGTTAATCAATGGAAAGTACTTGGAAGATGCCCAGCCCATGGAAGGAGCTCATAAAACAGAGAAGGCGTAGTACGGAAGTGAGTAACACTTAACATAGCACCTTCTGTGGGCCAGACACTGCCCAGCTCTTGACATTGTTACTTAATTTCACAATAATCCTATAATTAGAAAGCACTATTACCTAATTGAAGATGGTGCTTATTTTGGGATCTCAAACTTCAGAGTAAGCCACCAATACCCAATTCTACAAAACCATAGAATAATAAACCATTGGCATATGAAGCTCAAGCGCTCGTGGTGTATTAGTAATTGGTTAGACATAATACAGATGCACACCAAACTTGGGCATGAAGAAGCCAGGTTGTTGAATGTAAACTCCCCCTGGAGTGCCTACTCATTTCAATACCCTAATGGATACAATGACAAAACGTTTATTTGGAGTAGTCACGCTATCTTAAATATCCCATGGCAGTGATTTTGATCATTTCTCTATTATGGAGAAACTTCAAATCCTAAAAATTTCATTTGTGTTTATAAGTTTCCCCTTGCATATCAAATGATAGCTATTTTATCAGCAGATATGCATTTAAATCCAGCAAATACAAAGTATGTTGAAATCATGCTAATTAAAGCACAGTTCTGCTGGGGCGGTCTTGGCTGGAAGGATAACAAGGGGATTCCCAAGGGTGTTCCATGGAGAGAGGCCAAAGCTGGCCCGTTTTCACAAAGTGGACAGAGAAAATGTTTCAAAGATACATAAAACACAATCTCAAGATGACAAAAACATGCTAAAAAGAATCAGGTTAGAATTCTTTTCAAAATCATGATGGAAGCACACGCTTTAAAAAGGCAGAATCATCCAAGCAAGAAGGCAGACAAATGTTAGATCTGAGAAGACTAAAACAACACTCAGGAAACAGTGGTACACATTTAAACCACAACTTCACAGGAGAAAGAAGCTGTTTTTGATCGTGCTGGTTCTCAAAGAGGGAGGATGATGATGATATAACTCAAATTTAAAACAGATCTGGTTCAATTTTTTATTCTCTAAAAGGAAAAAAAACTAAGAGATTTAAGCAAAAAGTAACTGACTTTGAATAAAACATAATTTTACTTACTTTTTGTTTTTGATTCTAACTGGCAGTAGGTTAACGGACACTCTGAATCTAGCACCTATGTCTGTGTAAAGCGCTGCAATCTTGAACTATTCTTTTCAAATTGAAAATATATTTGGGAGACTGTCTTAGTTATCTAGTGCTGCTATAAGAGAAATACTACAAGTGGATGGTTTTAACAAAGAGAAATTTATTCTCTCATAGTCTAGGAGGTTGGAAGTCTGAATTCAGGTCACCATCTCCCAGGGAAGGCTTTATCTCTTTCTTTTGGTTCTAGGGGAAGATCCTTATCATCAACCTTCCCCTGGTTTAGGAGCTTCTCAGGGCAGGGACTCCAGGTCCAAAGGACGAGCTCTTCTTCTGGCGCTTCTTTCTTGGTGGTAGGAGGTCCCTCTCCTCACTGCTCAATCCTCTCTCTTTTATATCTTCAAAGCAACTGACTCAAAATACAATCTAATCCTGTAGGTTGAGTCCTGCCTCATTAACATAACAGCCTCTAAACCTGCCTCATTAATAACATCATAGAGGTTAGGATTTATAACCAAAAAAAAAACCCAAACCCAGTGCCCTTTAGTCAATGCCTACTCATAGGGACCCTATAGGACAGAGTAGGACTGCCCCGTAGAATTTCCAAGGAATGTCTGGCAGATTCGAACTCCTGACAGTTTGGTTAGCAGCCGTAGCACTTAACCACTACACCACCAGGGTTTCCAGGATGTACAACACATAGGATAATCATATTAGATCACAAAATGGAGGACAACCACACAACACTGGGGATCATGGGCTAGCCAAGTTGACACATATTTTGGGGGACACAATTCAATCCATAACAAAGTGTTAAATATAAATATTCGCTTATATTTATACCTAATATAAATATAAGGTAACATTTATATTTAAATATTACCTGAGGTTATAGAAAAGAAGGAAAATTGAACTACAAAAAAGTAGGTTATATACAAGCGTTCTCAAAACTTGCCCTAGAAAATTTTCAGAAAGCTAAAGGTAATGATGAAAAACAAGGTACAAGTAGCATTCTCAAAAAAGGAAAGTTGTTAAAGGCATCATCAAAGTGTCCAGTAATTTCCATTTGAAAATCCACATCTCCTTTTGATTGTGATGCAGCCATGCCATCCATTGACCTGCAATTGTTGAAAGAGGTTTTCTATTCAAATGGATGTCACCTTGCCCCCTGAGGTTACAACAGCATGTTACTATTCTTCGGACAAGACTTCATGACCCTCTGCTGGAATCTCTGACTCAGGCTCTATGGTCATGTGCTAGACCAGGCAGAAGCCTTATGGCCGGCTGTTATTCCATCCATTCCCTCTCTATGCCAATGCTTACATGGCACCGTTAGCAAGGAACTGGGGATACAGAGATAAATGCAGTGGGCTAAACTTGCTCACGTCTGAAAATCTTTCACTTCCTAGTCCTACGAGAAAGCTTTTGTCCCTAGACCTTTCCATGGCTGGCTTCTCATCATACCAAACTCAGCTCTGATATGACCTCTCAGAGGGGCCTCTGAGATTCGGTGCTTTAAAGTAAACTCTCTTTAACTGTCACAAAAAACCTGTCTTCCTGCATTCAAAACACCATTACCTGAAGTTAGCTTGTCTGTGAATCTGTTTTTGTCTGTCATTCCTACCCCACACACATACACATTCGGTGAATGACAATGATGAAGTCCCCTGGCTTATCTTTCACACTGTTGCATGCCCAGCCCCTACACAGTGTCTCACACATAGTAAGGCCTTGATAAATACTTGATGAAGGAGTGACAGCACTCAAGGGAGTTTGCAGTCTAGTAACCGAAGACAGCCACGTACAGAGGACTTCACAGTGTTGGGTAAGATGTGTATTAAGGTTCCCCAAACAAAGGCAAAACTGACAAACAGTATCTGGGAGGTTCATGGAAAGCTTCTAAACACAAGTAAGGCTTGAGCTCATATGGAGTTTTACCAAGGGACAAAGCATTCTAACTCCTTATGTGGAAAAACCATTTGTTCCTCAAAGGACTCTTATCATAAAAATAGCTCTCATTTGCTGAGTACCTAGTGCATGCTAGATGCGATAAAAGAGCTTTGCATATATAATCTCATTGAACCTGGAAGATAAATACTATCATACACATTCTGTGGAAAAGAAAACCAAGGTGCAGAGTGTATAACACGTGCCTAGTCCCATTGCTTGAAAGTGGTAGAAGCTCTTCCGGTTAGGGCACTATGTACCTTCCTCTTCCCATAATAGAACCCATCTTCAAATTACTCTGTGAATAAAATAGGAACTGTCAAGGCAGGCATCCAGGGAATTCACTAATTAGATACTTACTACATAAATATCCTTATGTTTACACAAACTGACATTTTCGAGTTCCTAATCTCTATTAAGAATAACAGACTCTAACCCCCTCCTGCTTGTTCCTCAGAACAACTTCAAAACTCAATCCCTCATCTAGAATATTCCTTTAGGAAGAGGCTGATAGAAGACGGTGAGTCACTCCAAAATCAGAAGTTAACGTAAGTAATACAACGTATCACAGCTAAGTCGGCCACATGTAGAAGCATCTATCCCAGCAAAACTCATAGTGGGCTGACTCGTGGCTGACAGGGACATCTCAGGCACAGACTGACTGTGGTGGCTGTACAAGCCCATGGCACTGACAAGGGTGCAGACAAGGCTCTGGGAGGAAGACATCAAAGGAAGAATCCCCCTCCAGCCTGGCATTTAGAAATGGAAACCCGGGCCTGAGTCGGCTTGTATTCAGTATGCTCAGGTGGCAGGCATCTCGGAGATGACGTCCAGTGCCACCCGGCAAGGCTTCTCCAAGGTGGCAGGGCTCCTGCTTCAGGCCACCATGGATGAGGAACTCTCCTTGAGTTCAACTCAATCACTCTATTCTGGCTTTAAACTCAGTAAACCAACTTCATCACCGTGATTTGGTTTCACAAGTCGATTTTCTACAGGAAAAGGTATTGATTGCGGACCTGAGTACTCCAGTCTGCTTGACAGTAATACTTCCCAATTAAAAAAAAAAACCCTAATTTATATAATTATCTTGCGAAATTCAGTTATCATGGCTTTGCCAAGTTATCTCTGGTTGTGGACAAACTTGTGTTTCTAGATCTGCAAACCGGAGGATCAATCTGGAGAACCCAGAGGAGGCTGTGTCCCCTCAAGGCCTATCTTATCTTGGACCCCTAGACAAGAACCCTATTGACAGCTTTAATGCCTCCTTCTCCCAAAACACACTCCTTGCTGCCTTGCGATCTCTGCTCAAAGCTCATTTCCTCTATAAAACCAACCCAGATGGAATCTGCCTTTTTCCCATGATCATAACTGCAAAATTGCATCCACTATTACTAGCCTTTATCTCCCCATTAGATAGAGCTGATAGTGTAATTTCTGCTGTACATATTATGTAAGGGTATTAAAAGTAGAATACATTGTGTTTGTACATTAGATTGAGAAGATGGTAAAGTAGCTAATGAACTTGAATAGAGACAATTTTGGTCTTATATTTTTGGCTTAAAAAAATAAAATGACTACAGTCTTGGGAAAAGAGAGAGGTTTTCACTTAGTAAACTCCATATAAACCAATGAAACAGAATGGCTGCCAAAAACCTTAGTAGCATCTAGGAACCGACTGTGTTTAAATAACAGAGCCTTTGTGTTTAAAGAACAGAGCCTTTGTTGTCAACGTACATCTGGCATGTTGAGTGTGGGGTTGGTCCCCATTTGAGATCGGCATTGACAAGTGACAGGATGCCAAATGGAGTAAGGAGTACTACCAGAATCTGCCAAGTGGATGCTATGAGGAAAGGGAAGGCTGTCCAAGGACAGGACACTGAAAAGCTATTCAACAGGGAAAGCTGGTGCTGCCTGAGGGCAGGACACTGTATAGCTATTCAACACACGGATGCTAGGAAGAAAGGGGAGGTTGCCCAGGACAGGACACTACACTATTCAACAATGAACGGACATCCATAGTATATTAAACTGGTTGTTGGGGCTTCAATTGTTGCCCTTAACAAGTTGAAAGTCTAGGAAAGAAGCAATTTTTCAAGAAGAATTGAAAATGGTAGTCACTTGGAAGAGATGGTAGTGATGCAAAGTCTGAAGAATTGCTGGCCTATGTACAATCCTGCCAAAATAGAGGAAGACTGATACCAAAATCTGCAAGTATAGCACTTGGATGCCTGTCTCCTCATATTTATGGTCTTCCTTCACCAACTGAAGGCACATAGAAAAGCAGACAAGAACAGAGAGGCTCAGGAGTCAGACTGCCTGGGCTCAGATCCCAGCTCTTCAAGAACACCTTATGAATCATCAACTGACCACCTGTGGTCACCACCACTATCACCATCCAAGTGATCTTGTCCCTGTTCAGCCATTTCTCCACACAGAAGCAAAGGTGATTAGAATTTTTTTAAAAAAGTCAACGTATGCTTCTCTTTTGCTCACAATCCTCAGTAGCTTCCCGTCACCATCAAAAGAGAAACGTCCACATGCCTTAAATCAACTGAGGACCCTGTGTCCTCTCGCTTTCTATTCCTTGCCCACCTCAGCTTTAGGGCTTTCCCAGCATTGTCAGGCCCACAAGCTCATTCCTGCCTCAGGGCACCCACCTGCTGGCCTTCCATCTGCAAAGCTCTTCCTCAAGGGTCTGCTCACCTCCTGCCCTCAGTCCTCAGAAATCTGCTCGAAAGCCACTTCCTTAAAACTTTTGGGGGAGATGGATATGTTACCTTGATTGTGGTGCTTGTTTCAAGGATGCATACATGAGTCAAAGCCTATCAAACTGTACACTTGAAATATGTGCAGTTTATTTTTATGTTAACTACAGTGAAACTGTTAGAAAAGTCATTTTCCTTGAGAGGTTTCCCCTAACTTTGCATGTGAAATGGCGACAGCCCCTCCCAGGCCCTCCCTGTAATCCAGTTCTCAGTTTTGTTTCTCCTTATGCCTTATCACCACGTGGCATCCACAGTACACATGTATTGCTCCTATTGCTCCATTCGCTTATTATCTATCTTCCTCTTGGGGGATGAGCCTGTGTCTCGGGGGGATAGACCAGTGGCTGCTGCCCAGAAAGCACTCTATAAATATTTGTTAAATTAGTGAATGTGTAACTTTGGGCCAGTTACCTAATCTCCCTGTGCCTGTTTTCTCCCGTAAACAATGGCAGTCCATAGTGCTTGGGGCCATGGTAAAGACTAGGTGAGATATTACAGCACAGGCATACAGCCCCGGGCCAACATACATTTAGTGTGCCATGCAGACTGGCCATTGGAAGTTCACACAGAGCATCATAAATTTGGAGAAATTTACTAAGTTATCCAGTCCTTTTATTTTTAACGAGTTACTTATTGCTCTGAAATAATCAAATATTTTCTTCTCCTTGCCTCCCAGGCTTTTGATCACGTAAGTGCTGTCTTCTCTTTGGGTAATAAGGGGTAGATGTGTTACTTCTGAATTAACAGAAACTGGGAAAACTCTTCACAAGGCCTTTCGTGTTCTAGCAATGCTTCACAGAGCTTTATCAGGGCCATGAAAAGTTGTTTTCTTTTTTTTTTAATTTCTAGCTTAACATGCTTTCATATGCTCTGGTAAACATGATGGGAACTTGCTTAGATTGCTGGGTTTTGTTTGTTTGCCAGGTTCTACTCTGCGTAATTGTTCTATTTTGCAATTACCCTTGGTATCTCTACTAAAAATTTTAAAACTGGCGCTCTTAAAAATTATTTTTATTTTACTTTTCATTTACAAAGTGAGCTTATTTTCTGAAAATAAGTAACTGCAAAGAAAACCTACTACAAAAATGAATCCAAGTTAATGATTTGATTAAAATCTACATATAAACTACAGATAATTATAATTGAAGAGGATATAAATCTGCAAACAGGATGCCCAATAATGGAGTAAATGAAAAAAGAAAATTACATATTCAAATAAAAATGCCATATTCCAAGGTTTCTCTGGAAGTTAAGGAATGACAGGCAAACTGTGATGACAGTCAAGGAAGAAACATCAAAACACCGGTAATTAAGACCCACAATCAATGAAATGACAAAGCCCCAAGAGGGAGAATCAACGACAGCTCACGAAGTGAGAACCCTCTCTGCATCTGACACAGCGATACGTATTCTGGAGTTCACCAGTTTTCTACAGGATCCCTGAGCAAAACTGTTTAAGCAATTCAGCAGGGTAACAGTGTTGACTAAAACCTAATGAGTAAAGAAACCAAGAACACAGGCAAGCAAAGGACCTTGGCCCCAAACCAAGGTAACACCCTTGTTACTCCTACCCTTTACTTCTCCTGGCCTTGTGGGGATTTCCATTGTTTACAAGTAAGAGTGGCACAGTGAAGAGTTCCTGCTTACGTCTACTTAAAATGTCTATATCTTACAGAAAAAAATAAAGTTCACTAAGTTTGAAAGTTTAGGAGTCACAGTTGTCATGGTCTTTACTGAAAGGTTATTTAGACTCAAGCACTTCACTGCTAGGACGGGAACGGAATTAAGATTATTATAATTAATACATACCCATTCTAGAATGAAGAAAAGAAAACCCAAAAGTTATATGTGAAAGTATTAAAATCTGAATCGTAGTAGCAAATGTTCAGTATAGGCCATCAATTCAGTCCTCATAAAGGAGGTAGCGGAAAGTCAAAACAAAATCATTAAAGAAGTTTCTAAAGCTTCTGGAACCCTCATTAAAAACCAGATCCTGTTAAAAGTATGAAAACCCTGGAGAGTCAGGTGAGAGAGCATGAAGTGTGTGTGTTCTGAGTATTCCCATTAGCAAGAAAATGGGAGACCTCCCTGGGTTTAGAGAAGACTCAATTCCAAAACTTCTTACCACACAGGAAAAGAGAGAGGGGTGGTAGATCTACCAAAGAAGCTCTCAAGGAAAATAGTGGATGTTATTATGGTGATTTTAATGAGGATTCAAGCAAACACAAGGCTTTTAGGTATCAGTAATGCTAGAACAATTTTATAAGGGGACTCACAATTGTCTCTGACCTCAGTCAAAAAAACCAAGCGCTAAAACACTTTTTTTCTACCTTTGCCCTTCCCCTCGCACACGTTTTTGTCTTGAGAAGAAGGGAGACCCTAGGAATGAGGCCTATACTGTTGATCAAGACACTTCTCATGTCCCTGTGAGCAGCAGAAATAATGAACTTTCATCTGAGATCAAACAAAACAAGAACATTCTTCGGGGGCACCCTTTGCCAAGAGTTACCATACAATGACAGCAGGGAAAGCAGATACTTTCTAAGTGAGAGGAAACTAACAAGAGTACTTTAACTTGCAGAATTTGCAACCAGTGTGGTTGCTGAATAAACACAACTGTGGTTTCTTTTTTCTATTTTTTAATGTCACTATTTTCAAGGGATCACCGTTTTCTGCTTTCTCTTTCACGGTATGTTGCACAATATACCTATTCTCACCAGAAAATGTGCTTCTTGAGAGGTTTTGAAAAATGTGTAATTGGCTTCCATGCATTTTATTAGCAACATTTCTTCAGAATTTTTTTTTTTCTTGTACAATTTTCATATCACGAAAACTGAGCCTCTGGGGATGTTGCCCATGCTATTCCTCAAGATGGCAGTCATCTCTTGAGAGCTGCAGAGATATGGAACTAAGTTCTCTGCTGCTGAGGACGGAGGTTTGAACCCACCAGCCACTCTGGGGTAGAAAGATATGGCAGTCTGCAAAGATAAGAGCCTTGGTTCTACTGTGTCCTATAGGGTCACTATAGGGTTACTATGAGTCAGAAACTCAGTGGCAATAGTTTTTTTTGTTGTTGTTGTTATCATGGACAGCTTACTCAGCGCCTGAGACTGCGCTCAGCTTTCCCATTGTGCTAACTGCCTGATATTTTTAAGTATGGAAGCACTGAGGGTGGTAGTTTGGAATCAAGGAAATCACAGTGAAGTTTTTTCTGGAAGCCATGTGTAGGAGTCCTTAGATTAGCAGTAGGTGGGTTTGGAGGACATGAGCTGTATAGTCACAAGATCACAATCTGTTATGACTTCTTGGGCACAACAGAGTTCTGAAGGAGACCACCTGGCCCCTCTCCTCAGCTGCCCGCAGTGTGTGGGCTATGCGTGCAGTGTGATCTCAGACAAGATTCCTGATGGCCAAACAGTATCTTTGTTTCCCACTTCATGTTTGGCCTCAAACTGTTCTAATGCTACTGGGAAGCTAATTTTAGCTGAAATAGTCATTTGGAGTCATCAACATAGCCATAACCAGTGGGGGTTAAAAAAATCTATCAGCTTTAGTTTTTTGTTTTTGTTTTGTTTACTTTAACATGACAGTTTGATTTTTGTGCTCTGCACTGACTCCTGAGGGAATGGTCATATCAAACAGACTTAGTATCCCTCTCCCACTACACCAGGGCTGTGCTTGTGAAGTGTACATGTTAACCTTGTGCTGACCTCCCATTTCAGAGTGACTTATAGATGTCTACGATGCTACGGAGTTTCAGCAGAGTCTTGTTATCTTATAAGCAGTAGGGGGAAACACTTTTTTCATAGAGGTTTTTCCAATCTCCTTGTAAAATCAAACATTGGAGGGGTCCTATTTTGTACTTTACTTGTCTAGGTCAGGTTTTGTTAACTTGGGGAACCATAAACGCTCTGAAGGGTCTGGGATTCCCTGAAAACTGTATGTAAACTTTTAGAGAAGTATCGACGTTCTGAGAATGGGAATTTTGCTTTCCTGGCAATCTCAGAGATGAACAAACTAAAAGTAGTTAAGCAGCAGCAGTCTAGAAAATTATGAGATTACCAAATTAGAGCTGTAGTCTAGGATTACTTGTAAATTCACAGTATCATAATATATTATAAAAAAAAAATATTGTACCTGGGAAGAATCCAGAGAGGTCATCTTTTAAATTTCAGTCCTTCCATTTTACATTCAAGCAAATTGAAGCGCAGAGGTCAAATGATTCATGGAAACAGTTACCATGAACAACTGGAGGAGATTCCAGATTCACTAAATCCTAGTTCTATAGTCTTTCCATTTACTGTATCTGTCCTTGCTTTCTATAAATTTCCAATACGTCAATATAAATACGTGATTTGCCTGAGAAACACGTATCTGCTGACAATATCTTCAGTGGCCTCTTATGTACCATTTCCAGTTTTCTTGCTGTTTATTAAACACACAATTCCATTTCCAGGTTTCTTCCACTTCTCTTCCATGTGCTGTATTAACGGATACAGTGGCTAACTGTAGGCTTACTGGATTATTCTACACTTTGCTTTTCAAGTTTTTGATTGGGCTTTCTGTTTAGATGCTACTATGCTTTAATTTGAACACTGAAATGATCCCTTACTAAAAAACTGTAAAAATTTTTGGTATTTCATCTTTATTTGTGACTTTGATTTTTGAAGGCATTAACTCTGGTTTGAAATCTTATTTAAGGCCAGATATTCTAACTTCTATTTTTTTTCCCTGCTTTGTAGTTAAAGGTATCTGCATTTTTGCATGGCCTTATTCCATAAGTTCAAAAGGCATTGATAAGTCTGTTTAAAAAACCTCCAACATATTCTCTTTAACATTTTGTCTTCCCTGTCTCCCAAAAGGTGAACTCGATCTTTCCTTGGGATTGATAGCACATGGATGTGAGGAGAGGAAATTTTTTTTTTTTCTTTTAAGAAATACAATTTTCAATAATGTAAATAAAAACATTTGAGAATGACATGTTAAAGTGATAAATTATTATCGTTGGAAATTCAAGGTTTACTCTGTTGGATCTCAGAGCTAGACTAACAATTTAGACACCATTGAAACTTCAAAAGTGATCTCTGTGGATACAAAGCTTTGTATAAGAAAGAATAGGAAAAAAGTCAGCTAAAAGCTAGCAATTTGGAGCATGGTGTTTCACAAATAAGCTGAGGAGTCTGAGCAGTGAAGACCAAGTGTAGGTGAATGCCCGTGAGTAGTGAGTACCTTGGATTCAGGAGCAGCAGGTTATAGTAAACAGCTACAAGGTGACATTCCCAAAGCGTGTCAGATGAAAAAAGCTGCGACTGAGCAAGAGCTTGCACGACAGAAAACTAGTGGACAAAGGGTTCAGAAAAGAATGAGCTCTTCTGAATAGTTAAAACAATGTAAGCAGGCAGAAAAGTATACCTTCTTTAAGACAGAAAAGAATAAACAAACAAACAAAAAAAACTCATTGCCGTCAAGTTGATTCTGACTCACAGTGACCCTACAGGACAGAGTAGAGCTGCCCCATGGAGTTTCCAAGGCTGTGAATCTTTATAGAAGCAGGCTGCTACATTTTTCTCCTGTTAAGCAGCTGCTGGGTCTGAACCTCTGATCTTTCAGTTAGTGGCCAGACACTTAACCACTGGGCCACCAGAGCTCCTAGAGAAAAGAATGCCTTCTTTAAAAAGGTGACTGGCAATTGGAACTTGTGATGGGGCTCAGGGTGGACCGAGGAGGAGGACAGAAATGTCCTGGATTCTAGTGTGAGCTCTGCAGTTAACTATTTTACGCCTGAAGTCATTCTCTTTCCCTCTTGGTTCGGTGGGTGTGAATTTAGCACATTTTTCTGTGTTCTTGTGTAAAACAGACAATAAAAAGGAAAGGGGCTAAGAGGTAAAAAGAAGTAAAAGAAGGAAATGAGAAGGAATAAGTAGAAACAAAAGGCATGTGGAAAGAGACTCTACTTAACTCTTTGGGAGAAAGAGGCCCAGAGCAGGGATGGATCAAGACTTCAGTCTCACTGAAGAGGATAGTTGGCAACACACAGTTCCTGCCTACCTGTTCGCACAGGTCTTCCTTTTATGAGTGAGCTGAGCTGAGTGGTCCTGGCCCCCGTCCACATAACAGCACTGGCACCTAGCCTTGTGCATTCTGCCTCTGAGGGGATGGCGTGGTGTACTCCTGCTGGCCGGCACACAATGTGGACACCCAGGCGCGCACGTGTTGCTGCAGCCTGTCCTCAGCATCCCTGGCTTTCGTGTCTTAAATAATTCTCAGATTTATGTTTAATTTAAATGATGCCATTCATATCATACCACTTTGAGGTTCTTTAAGTGCTCCGGCAAAATCTAGCACTACCAAAAGTGAAATTCCCAAATGCACTGCAATTAGGAAACAGTTGAAACTGGCACAGAAAACATCATGAATTTGTTAATTCTCCCAGGTCACAAGGAACTAGTGATAATTTCAGCTAAATTACCTAATACTATGAGTTGGAATCAGCTCGACGGCAAGAGGTTTGGCTTTGGTTTACTCACTGGGAAAAAAAAAAGGCAGGTTATATAGAAGAGCCTTGTCTGAAAGATCCACAAAACAGCTTTTCCCCTTCTCCAAGATTATGCAAATAAAGGAGTAAGGCATAGCTAATTCTTGGAATGGTTTCTGGCTAGTCTGGTTTGTAGACAAGCATCTATTAACGCCCCTCCAACTGCACCATTTTCTGTCTGGTTCTTCTGCTATTCAAACGGACAAGAAAACCATTTAGGCTATTAAATCTTGTTTGCAGTACAAACACAAAAACATTTTTTAAAATCAACAAACCTTATCTGAGAAGTATGATGGTATTAACCCCCAAAAGCTTTATCACTTCACATGATTAAAACTCATCTAAAAAGAATTCATTAAAACGTACTTGAAATGTTTCGCTCTCACAGAAGATAGCAACATGGATTAGCTGTTCAAAGAAGGGGCTCAAAAATTGCTACAGTATTTTAGTCATTATTTCTCAGGCTATTTTGTTGTTATTTTTGCTTCATTTTTACAATCTCTGTTTTGTATCTGCCACATTTACGCTTAAATGGTTTCTTGAATTTAATTTTTAATGCATAACAAACCAAATCACTAAAATCATGTTCATTTTTTTAGTTTCAATCTAAGACAGGAAAACAAAATGAGAAACATATAAATTGTTATGAAATATGCACTAATGTTTTTCAATTACAGCTGTTAGAACATCTACATTTTACCTAGAACTAAAATCTTCACAAAATAAACAAGTAAATTAAGCAATTTAAACTAGGGTTAAATATTTTCTCTTTGGTGACTCATATTTTCTAATAATTCACAAAATGAGTATATTTTTTAGAAGGATGAATTTGCAAAAAATCAAATAAGATATGCTTGCAAAAAGAGTGACTCAAAATATTTATTTTTTTCCTAGCAGTGGGGCAGAGAAGAAATTCCACAGTTATTAGACTCATACAATCTCCCTCATTTTTACAGTAAATCTTGCTTTGTGAAGTTTGAAAATTGCGTATTTGGTCATACTGTTATTCACAAAACTTACAATGATTTTCTAATTTGGAATAAATGGTTTGAGATGGGTCTTTTTCCTCTTTCCGTTTTATTTTGTCATGTAAAATATTCTCCTTGCATAGGTTTTCATTTTTTTGTTGTGTACGCCAAGGTAGTGTGGCTTTATTGTATGATAAATTAATTAATAATCTCACAAAGCCATCTTCGCATATCAGTCATTACCCTGGATAATGACTAATTTGGAGGTGAGGGTGTTAGAGACACCAAGGAACGGTTAATGGCAGCAGTGTTCAATTTTAGAAGTGAAATAAAATGCTAGGGACGCCTGTCACTTAGTTGCCTTCGCACGTTCACGGGTTAGCAGCACAGACACTTGGAGGTTATGAGACTGCACAAACCAGGTTCCACCAAAATGAAAAACAGCAGCGCAGAGAACATTTGAAATGTTCTTTAAGGAAGATTATTTTAATTACTATGTTATTATTATGAGACCTTGCCTAGGTAAAAGAAGAACAACAACAAAAAGAAATAAGATTGACGATCATTAAAAATCAAAACGCAGAACTATATAAAATCATTTGACATTGATATTTATGAAGATAATTTTAACTATTATAAATAAGACTAAAAATTAAAGCAGAAACAAAATCTTCATAGGAAATGTTTCATTCTGTCAACAGCTTTTAGAGCATAGTTCAGGAATTTTCTCTAACCTCTTTTTCATATTTTCAATTTTAGAATTCCAGTTACCGTATATTAAAATGGTACTTGAGCTATGAGAGTAGTTTTCTAGGCAATGTATGCTTCAAGAAGCAAATTTTTTTTTTCTCTAAATATGCACAATGAGACAGGTAAGCGGTCTGTGGGGGGGGGGGGTGGCACACACAAAAGGGTGGAACAAACCTCAATTGAAAAATGTGACTCAGACAAAAGGAGACTGTTTTAAAACATATTTACAAGACATTCTGTAATCTATTCTGACTGATCGAAATAGTTTTTTTTTTTAAGCAATAGAATTTCATTAAATCTTTTTTGCAAAAATAAATTCTAGTTTAAAAACATCTCACAGAAATGTTTTTAGTTTCGATTCACGCTTAAAGTATTGAGGCTTGAAGGGAAGGGAAAAACTTCCAGTGCACTCAGTCTTGGTTAAAAAATAATAATAATTCATAAATTGTCAACTAAGTAATGCAAATTTTAAGTCTATTCAAGAAGGCAAATCCACAGAAGGAATTCAGTGCTGCTGGCTGCTAGAGGTGCACCAAGGACTGCCTTTCTGTCAGGGAGTTCAGATGCAGATAAGTAGAAAAACAGGGCTGCATGCCTAATTTTTATCTACACACTGCACCCAGAGAATGAATTGCTGGTTCTAGGCAGTGAGATTTTTTTTCTTGCACACATTTGAACACTGGTGTGGCACTCAAACTGCTTCTTTGAAACTCCTTTAAAACTAAACATAGGCTTTCCCCCTTCTCTGTTAATTATACACTTTTTGTTTGAGGAAGCAAGCTCTTTATGGCTCATAATTTCAGCTATCACTGGCTTGGGCATCTTCTAGGATCAACAGCATATAGTTAAGTGGAAGGAAAGGCTGATGAGTGTGATTGTTGTTTGTAAAGCATGGACGAATTTTTTAGTTTTTATGTGCTGTTCTTGTGCTTCATATGTGAAAATATTAAAATCACCTCCCAGGTTCAGAAGAGCCACACTTTTAGAGCTTTTTTTACTTTCTGGCACTTTAAAAAATCTAGGATACAGGCCCCCCCCGCCCCCCCCCCAAAAAAAACCAGTGCCTGGATACAGGCAGAGGGTATAAAAATTCTAGAATGCATCCTGAAATTTTACAGATTTCAGTGCTGGTGGCCATGCATCTTTGATGGCAAAACTACACAGGTTGTAGCCTCATAAAAGTCAATAAATATTAATAAATATTAACCTTTCTGACACTTTTGCATGGATGTTTCATCAATGGCTGTCAGGTAACAGAGAGTCAGTGATGAACTCTATTTCTCAGTTGAGGGCCCATTACAAACTTAGAAATCAATGTCGATTAACAGATTGTTTAAATTAAAAAAAAAAATCAACCACAGATTTCTGTTTGTATGTAAAGCCCACCGGCCCTATTGAGTGCACACATTAGAAGGGTATCTTTGGCGGGACAGGCAGTGTTGTAGTCAGGAGAATAAAACTATACATTTTATACAGGCCCGGATCGAAAATTATCTACATTCAAACTTTAGGTACATTGCTAAAATGAGGGAAACACTTTATTCCATTATAATATCCTATCTTATTTCTGTTATAGCTCACATTGTTTCTGATGAAGTAGAAATAACATCTAGCATAATTTTGTAAAGGTCTGAAATAAGGGGGAAGACTGTTTAGCAGGACGAGTGCATCACGATTTGCTATGAATTAAAAAAAAAAAAAAAAAGCCAAAAAACCCACTGCCGTCGAGCCAATTCCGACTCTCAGCAACCCTACAGGACAGAGTAGGACTGTTCCATAGAGTTTCCAAAGAGCGCCTAGTGGATTCCAACTGTTGACCTTTTGGTTAGCAGCCGTAGCTCTTCGCCACTATGCCGCAACCCCCTTAGAACCCGTGTAATAGTGAAGGCTTTTGCTCTAATCCTAAAGTGAGCAGGATGCTGGTCCATGCATTACACACTGTATCACACAAGTGAACGGAACACAGACTCAGAGTTTCACCACACACACTAAGGATCTTGTTCTAGTTACCTTATGGTGAATATTCTAGTTCTTTTGAGGCTTTAATTTTTAGCTTTGTAGCTTGGTGAAATTTCAGTGAACTGTGCAACGTATCCATAACCTGGGAGGTATATTCACAACTAACCTATGTCTTAATATTTTGAATTTGGTCGGTTAAACAGCAAAGTTCAACTCACTGTGCAATGTCTATCATCAGTGTGTCCATTTCTATGCCTATGTGGAGGACGAACAACCTGTGTGTGTTCGTGGTCCAATTCCCTTCAAAAGTCCTGTGAATTCCAACAGGGCAGCAATCAGTCAAATCAGAGCTCAGCCTTCAGATGGAGAACAAATACTCTGTACGCAAAGTAACAGTGAGAGAAGTCCAACGACAAATACTCTGTACGCAAAGTAACAGTGAGAGAAGTCCAATGTGCAAATGCTCTGCTGGCACAATTTCTCAAAGTTGGCTCGAGAGGAGAATCCTTTTATATAGGTCATTCTTTCAATGATATCTATGTTTTTAATCTCTAGATAAATCAGCATAAGGAACATCAGAATTCTCAAGAAAATAACAAAACACTAGCCATATCTTTTTGCGTTGTAAATTTAAAACATGGTTTTTTTTTTTTTTTTTTGTGCATGTGTATGTGTGTGTGGAACAAAACCCTAATGAATTCATTTTTCAATAATACGAAGTGTTAAGCCCAATGACTTACAAAGTGACTATACTGGAAGGTGGAGTAAGGATAACGTCTAAATCTAATATTAGATCTTGTAAGAGGATATTAGGGCCATTCTTTGAAAAGAGATGAGTTCTTAGAAGATGTTGGGAGAAGAACAAAAACACTGAAATACCCCCAATACGTCAGTAAGCGTGTGGTATCACACGTGAGACGTGCCGGGAAAGGCACGATTTCCACAGGAAGGACCGGAAACACACCAGACAAGAGAACGGGCAACATCTGTAGACCAGCAGTCACCTACCAAGTGTGCTTCATGCTCCAGTGACCACTGCCCTATAAAGTGCATGTTTCTGAAATGACCACGCTTTTTTTTTTTTTTAACCCAAGGTTAAAAAACTTAAACAGATTTTACAAACAGTTCAAAGTAAGAACAGTCTAGTCCTTCTGTTTTATAGTTAAGTTTGCTGGCATCTTGATGGGGCCTCATGTTTCAGATCTATCTCACTTCTATGACAGGGGTTGGTACATGTCCCAGCCTCTCCTCCATGTTTGTCACCAAAACTTTACCTCAGATAAAAAACTAAAACAAAAAAATAAAATCTTGCTAGATAGATCATCCAAGATTAAGAACAGCTCCTAAAGATGAGTGTTAGGATTGTAATTTTTCTCTGGAAACAAGCATCTGCTAGGCTTCAATGTGCTTTCACAACTTTAAAAAAGCAAGCTTGTCATTTTGTTGGGAAGATATGTACAAAAGGGACTCAGCTATACATAAAAACCAGTCTCCTTATTCGTAGTTTACATTAATAATAGCTTATGGTTTGGTTTTTTTTAATAAGTGTGTAGCACTTACTGATTTGCAAAGCACTTTCACACATTACCTAATTTAATGAGGGTGTGGCGGTTAACAAGTGTGCACTCGGCCTTCAGCTCCATAGCCTTGGTGCTCATTAGCCCATGGAGCACCCAGATACGGAGATCTTTTTTTTAAGGTGACAAACTCTATTCTACCACTATCCTACCATCTCACAGAAGGCACTGAGAGTCTGGAGGGATCTGTATTGAAGGGGGAAATAATTTGAGCCCTAGAATAGTTTTGTCAATTTTCTATATGAAAGAATAAAATAATCATCAATGATTACCATCATCATTGTTGAGGAAGTTTTCACTTTATTTTGTAGAGTTGAGCTTTAAGGCTACACATTTTCTCTTCTAAAAGCATCTTTTATGAGCTCTACATTGACATCATCAAGCATAAAAACCCACTGCTGTCAAGTCCATTCCGACTCACAGCGACCCTCTACAGGCTTCTTGAAATATGAACTAAATGAAGGGGGGCGGGGAACAGTAACCTTATTTACTACTAAAAGAAGGAGTAATTTACATGCTTAACCTATTTAATGCCACTCTGAGCAACTCTGATTTATTATAACCCTATTTGTCTTTGAAATATTCAAATATTTGCTTACTCCTCCATTATAGTACATTGTGTGTGTACCTGTATCTTTGCTTTTGTTCTTCCCTCCATGCTGCCTGGAGCAGCATCCTAACCTCTCAATCGATGCAGTGTTAGTAAGAAAAACTACGAAAAGCTCTTGCTTAATGAGCATAGCAGCCCACAGAGCAAGCACATTCAGCAGCAAGCCCACCGCACACTGGCTGGAAGGGCTATCAGAGTGTTTGCGTGGGGGGGGCGGTGCGGTTAGACTGAGCGGCCACAGGAAGCCACAGAGAACAGGGAAAGGAGAGAGAAATGAGAGAAATGCAAGTAAGACACCCTCAAACAAATGATCAAGAAAATTCAGGATTTAGATAAGCAGGGAATTGGAGACTGGCAGATGTCCTTTGTCCTTATGAAGTGTGTTACAAATCACTAACAGTGGTAGAAAAAGCAAAGGGAAGAAACTACATGGTGACCTGCAGTGCCCGAAGTACCCCCAAAGTACCTGGGAAGGTGGTCTCCCTGCCCTGACACCACCAGGTTGGCCTGTTAGAGGAGTCACCTGGGAAGGTGGCCCCCCGGCCCTGACACCACCAGGCTGGCTCCATTAGTCATTTCACCTCTATTCACTGTCACCCTGAGCTGAAAAAGGTATGTCTGCATACACTTTCTAAGGGAAAAGTACTGTTAAGTGCATGGTTCAAGTAACCCAACTGAAAAACAAGCAAACTAAGAGAGAAAATGTAGGGTACTCAAGACATGCTAGCTCCTTCCCTCCCCTTCATACCATTACAGCTCCATAGTGTGGCCAGTGTTGGGGAAGGGGTTGGAGGTAAACCTCAGGGTACAGACGTGTGAAGGAACAGACATGGCTGAGCGAACTGAACGTAGCAGGGTCTTTCACAGAAACTCACTATTCCTCTCACAATCATCCCACAGAGTAGGATTTATAATTTCATTGTTTCAAATATGGAAACTGAGGCATAGGAAAGGGAAACATTTTAATTAGGTCACAAACCTAGTGGGTGACACAAATCTTACCACATCATCCTCTACTTGTACCCTTCACTGGTGTCCTGCTTTGCTTAGTTCAAAATCCTTAACATATCTCCAAAACCTGGGTCCTGCTGACCTCCTCAGCCACATGGCGAGACTCTCTCTTCTCCCTAGCTGGCCCAGATCCAGCCACACTGGTCTAGCTCCCTCCTTCCAGAACGCTTATCACCTGTTCATTTCTCCATTCCCAGTGAGTCCTCACCTCTGCTAACTTCCCCACAGCTCATCTTAATGCCACCTGCCCAGGTAGGCTCTTCAGTCCTATACTCCCACGTCTAGTTCAGACTCCCCAGCACACTCCATTATGGGTCCTTCACTTCAAGCAGGGGCCCCTGCAGCTATGAAATCAGTTCCGTCTGTGACTACTGGTTCAGTGCCTGCCTCTTTCACTACAAGAAGCCATAAGGGCACATTTCTATCCCTGCCCCTAATAGTGAACTTATGTGTTTCTTCTAATATTCAGAATCTTAGGGGAAAATACATGACTTAATTGTCAAGTACTACTTGAGAGACACTACAACGACAACTTTAGGTAATTTCATGAGCTAATACTCATGATACCCACAACCAGATATGTTTTTAATATCTAACTTTATTACAAGCAAAAACTAACGCAGACATTGGATCAAGTTTCCCAAGATCACACAGTAAAGAGGTGTCAGAGTGGACACTGAAATCCAAGTTCATCTCATTACAAGACCATTGTTCTTTCTACCACACCCCGGTGCAGGAAAGGGGTCTACTTCCTTAATTTTAATTATCAAGATCTTTAGACTAGCTTTAATGGCACTTGCTGCCTCTCTTTAGAAGCTCTTCAATTACTGAATAAATTTGTCGTGAAACAAGTTATTTCAATACAGAGTTACATAACCATGGGAAGTACCCATTCACTATCTAAACCTTGCCCCTTAGAGAACAATACTAATGTTTGGTGCCTATCATCCACATGATTCTTTATGTTCACGCAAATACACATAAAGGTTCTTTTTTTTTTCTTTTAAGAAAAAGATGATAATGCAGGCAAATTACTTTGCTGTTTGCTTTTTGCATGGTCATGCCAATAGACTTATATTTAATCATTTTTTAACAGCTGTATGTTTGTCCATTGAGTGAACATGTTTCCATCTATGAAAGCGGTCCGCTACCAGTGGATACTTACATGGTTTCTAGCTCTTGACTCTTACAATGGCTCACAACAAAGTATCCTTACATAGTAGTACATACATTTCACCAAGACTGATGTTTAGAAGTGATATTATTCAGCAGAATGGTATGTAAATTTAAAACTTTAAAGGTTCTGTCTACCTTACTTTCCAATAAAATGTTAGCAATTCACTCTCCACCAGTGATGTATGAAGGTTCCTGTTTTCCGACAACTGCTCTACCACTAGTTATTCTCAGCCTTTTAGGTTTCTGCCAATCTGATAAAAAATGGCATCTTACTGTTTTGTTCTACTATTAATAAGGCCAGACATCTTTGCATGTATCTACCAATAAAAAGCACTTTAAAGTGCCTATTCATATTCCTCTTTATTAGACATCAATTTGATGGAGGTCTCTATATATTAGGATTCCTTCTATGGCAATACTAATTGTATTAATCCTGTGCCTGTCTTATGTGTTGCAAATCTTTTCCCCTAATTTATTGTGAAACTCAGTTTACTCCCCCAACCCCCCTTTCTGGTTCTGTTTCAGGTCTTATGCTACCCTAAAAAAAAAACCCTAAGGTTATAGAAATATTATGAAGTTTGTCTCCACCATCATTTGACTATGTAAGAATTTAAAATAAAAATACAATTCATATGAAGATTTTTAGAAAAAAAAAGATATAACACCTATTTTATTAATTATTTAGCATCAAATGCTTTGCCTTTCTCCTTCACACTTCGATTATTAAGTGTCTGAGGTTGATAAAGAAAAGTCTTGGAGAACACAATTAATTGTTTATAATAGTTCTACGTTAGTCTTCTGATTTCGATAATTATCAAGCTATTGGACATTATATATTTTAAAATCTGCTTATATTTTGTTTCTAAATAGAAAACATCATACTGATTATCTGTTGGTATACACAGATCTAACTAAAATAAGGAAGATAAATTTTCTATTTCAATTCTAATTTTTCATTATCTTCACTCTCCTGATGGCAGACTTCAAAATGAAACCAATCTAAGAGTAGTGTGGAAGTGCGGATGTCTACAGGTTTTAGGCACGCATGTTCAGATAAATGTCTACGTACTATAAGCAAGAGAAGTAATGCTCCCAAATGACAAGTAGGTAATATTTGGCTAAGAATGCACCTTTAGAATTTGAGATGCACTATTAACCTCCCCTTCAGATCAAATGCATCCTTACACTAGCTTATTTTAAACCATGGGTGGACTATATCTTATCCTGCAATGTCAACCCTCTCTCTCTGCTCTAATGATTATTTCCTCATCTTGTGCTTTTATAAGTTAGCCAAGGACAGGTGAGCTGTCTTTCTTGTGTGGAGTGACTACCACCTACCCCTATTTTGCTTGGTGCAAACCCAGGCGTGTTCCTTTGTGAACGGATCATTTTCTAGAGGTCATTCAGACCATAATTTCAGGGTCCAGCCACTATCCTGATGGTCCTTCTTAGGAAATTGGACCCAGTGGGAACGTTTTCTCCCTCTGCTTAGTCTGTGGGTCAGCATTTTCCTTCCCTTGTAGTTCTTAATTCCCTTAAGTGGCAATTATTTAAGACATAGTTAGAGAAGGTGCAATCTACATTCATCTAATAAAACCTAAATATTAAAAAGGACAGAAAAATCCAGCATGGTTACTAAGGATAAATGGGACCGCATTTAGCATGTGAAAGGCACCAAAGAAGTGGTACATGAGTGAATGGATAAAACGATGAAAACTACTGGAGGTAAAAATAAAATTAAGAAGTAAAAGGGCATATTATATGTCAAAGAGATAGAATATCTTAATTACAAAAGGTTAATATCACAGTCAGTGTTAAGAAATAGGTGGAAAAATCATTCTACTAAGTACTACCTAGAAATGCACTCAAAGGTAGCTAACAGAGAAAGCCTAAATTTTAGATCTTTTTAAACAGTCTATGATAAAAGTTAGATTAGTACATTGGTGCAAAATACACACTCGTAATAGAGAAAACCTATTAATGCTAACAGCATGATGCCTGGAAATGAGATCACCACGTCTGTGGAAAGACATACTGGAAAAATTATGATGACTTCCATGGACAGAATAAATAAATGTATTCTCAAGTCAGAGGCCCTATAAGAAGCCACAGGAGAAAGGTAGGTAAATAAAGGTCAAAAGTTCTTAAAGAGGTCACTAGAGAAAGGGAAGAATTTGGAGTTTTATGTGGCCCAGTCATAAGAAAATGGCAAAACTACTGGATGGGGTAAAAATGAGGGAATGCATTAAAATGACAACCTATTCATGAAATACGATTGCACAAGTCCAGCATAAGGGGATTATGTCGGTAGTAACATAATACAAAGGAGCCCTGGCGGCACAGTGGTGAAAGTGCTCAGCTGCTAACTGAAAACTGGACAATTTGAACCCACCAGCTGCTCCACGGGAGAAAGGTGTGGCAGTCTGCTTCCATAAAGATTACAGCCTTAGAGACCCTCTGGGACAGTTCTACTGTGTCCTACAGGGTCACCATGAGTCAGAAATGACTGGATGGTTTTTTTTTTTTTTGGTGTTTAATATTATACAGCATGCGAGCTGTGGTCATCATGGATTTAAAGTAGATTTTCATACATGAAATAGAATTCTTTCCATTAAGACCAGTTTTAACTCCCATAATTATTTAGGGTCTAATTTTTATAATAAATTCCTTATTCTGGATCACTCAAAGTGGTTTTGTTTCTGTGACTGAACCCTGACTGATAAATAATTTAGGGATAGTGACATTTAATCTAAGGATTACACATAACACCACAAATTTTCTAGCACAAAACAGTAGCATCATAGCAGTCACATTGAAACTAATAATGCCTGACTTCATATTCTGCTACTAGCCTTACGAATTTAGACCAGTTACATTACCTTTTTTTCACCATTAAATTGGAAATAATAACAGCATAAGGTCGTTGTGGGAATTAAATGAGATGAGAAGTTGTGGAAATTAAACGAGATGACATTTCTAAAAGTATCCTCCACAATAACCTTCTAAAAGTATCATCTCATATCCAAAAAAAAAAAAAAACAGTACTTACATAAAAATCATTATCACACATGTGGCCATTTATTTAGAATAAGATGGAAATAAGTCAATGCTACTTTTTAGATCTTATCTATATCCTAGAAAGGAGCTAAAAGATTGTTTTGAAAGAGGCCTAGTATGGTTAATTCAACTAGAGAACTATTATTATTACAGCATACTGACCTCTTGGAGTTCCTCAAGTTCACTATTTTCCCTTTTCCCAAGGTTCTGTTGTTTCCTCTTTCTGGAATGTCCCCCTTCAACCAATGTTTTTCCTATGTAGCACTGACGCTTTGTTGCTCCCCAGCTGGAAAGCTGAGAAAACCTCCTGGGCACCCTACACAGATCACTTCCCTGGGCTTGCCTTCTCAGAGCACCTTGAACTTTTTCTCTGCAGATTGTACACAACAGGAAGGTATTTATTCATGCGGTTGTTTAGCGCCTCTTTTCTACTAAGGAAATAAGCTCTATGTGGCAAGAACCATGCTTGTTTTGCTCCCTGTTGTACCTTCAATGCCAAGAATGGTGCGACACATAAGAGCAGTAAGTGCTCTGTAATATATGTTAAATGAACAAATTCAGTTATATCAATCTCCCGAGATATTACAGAAGCAAAAAGTCCAATATTTGCTTGTTGGCAATTCAGCATATCTCAACACAAGTGTACTTACAAATTCTCAAACAAAATTAATTTCTGATTGCTTCCTGTCCTTTAAAATGTGTTTAGCTGCATACTAAGAAGCTGAATATGAATATAAGCCTCAAACACAAAGAAGTTTATAAAATCTTTCCCACTAAAAAAGTTTAGAAATTACTGGCTCAATTTTTCAATATGATTCAGAAATAGTCACTAGGTACAGTGAAAATATTTTTGTTAATATTTTGGGAATGGTAAAGAAGGTTAGATTACTTTATTTCTGGAATGGGTTGGGCACTTTACTATTCTGATTCCATAGGGTGAACCCCATGTAACTGGGATCGCTGTCTCCCAATTTTCTAGAATTCTATGAAGTCTTCAACAAAGGTTCATATCAAAGACAAGCGTCCTATCTTGTATAGCTTAGCAATAAAAGAAATGGCCATACACCTGAGGAAACCTTATAGGAGCATCACTTTTCTCAGGAGGTAGAATAGTGGGGTGTGGATAATGATCTTTGTGATATTCAAAGATTTATAAGAAGATGTCTTTTGCTCAACACTTCCTTCTCTAGGTGGAAGCATAAGACTTACTCAGTGGGACCCTGACAATGAGCACAAACATGCAGAAGTGGAGTCAACTAAATGTAAGTATTCATATAAAATCCCAGCATACATTAATATGTCAGATTTCAGGTCTATCTCAAAACTTTTAGGCCAAAGACATCCAATTTTACCTGTGTGATGATGATACAAGATTGTTTCTTATACTTTGAGTGAAAATGACTATGTATATTAATGTAATAGGTGAATACCTTGACATCTTAATACCTAGAAGACGAACACACCCACATTGATCCTGCCATAAATAATAAAAATACATAGCCCTGGATCGTAAATGTCTTTTTCAATGTAAAAAAGACATTAAAAATTTGATACCTTCAAACTGAACATAAAACATTTTAAAATGTCTAACACATTTTCTTAGATGCAGATGTAGAAATTGGCATGAAAAAAAATATATTAAGTGCTATAACAGAATTATCTCTAAAACCAAAATTACTTCTTTGAGTTCTGGTTCATGGTAAAAGATTTATGATCTAATAGCATAAAAAAATATATCACAAAAATTCTTTTTCACTACACATGGGGGGGAAGGCTAGAAATATAGGCAAAGATGACACATTAGAATAAAATCAAAGTAAAACAAAGTAAAAAAGAAACCTATAATGTTATCCAACCACTTTTAAAGAGCTACTCTGTTTTATCTTCTACTCTTTGCTACCATTTTTCTCAATGTGCTATTCAATCTGGCTTTCTAGCTCAACCCCCTCACAGGCCCCTCACTGACCCTATAGTCTCTTCCAATGCACTCAGGCTTCAGGTCCATCTTCTCACCTCTCTTATCATTCAACTCTCACAAAATCAAGTACTCTTCAACTTACCTTCTTGCACTTCAGATTAATCCTCTTCACTTATACCTGAGTTGCACAAGATATAGCTATATTTCTATCTCTGTAATAAACATTATTTCCAATACTCGTTGAAACAGCAAGAGTGCTAATAAGTTGAAAAAATTTAATTACAATTAAACTTACACAAGAGGGACTGCAATCTGGCATCTATTCTATCTGGTCCTTGCTCTGCCTGAATAACCGAGGCTAATCCTATCAATGAAGTATTTGTAAAAAACAGCATAAAAATGTCAATCTATCCAATATTTAGTTACTAACATAAAGAATGTTAGAACATGAGACAACACTGCCTAATAAGAGGGAAATCCGGCTATGGGTTTGGTGTCTTTTTAAACAATAAAACCTTAGGTGAAACCAACTGTATTACTACCAAACAGCATTCTAAATTTCGAGGGAACTATCGGGGCATTTTCTCATCTCCGTCATTTCATACTGACATCGTTAGAGCAGCTTATTTCTCAGAAACAGTCTTGCTGACTTATCAAGAGAGCAGGCATGTAAACTAGGTGAACATTTAAGTTGTGCCGACAGTCCAGGCCACCCAAGTAAATATAAACTCAGAACACTGAGTGATTCCAGGTAAATATTTGATTTGTTAAATACTTATAGAGAACACAACATGTGCCAGGCACTATTTTAGTCACTTTACAAATATTAACTTATTTAAGGCTTTTATCACTAAAAAATTAATTGACGTAAACCTTACTCCAAGATACAAAGGGATCTACTTCGTTAGTTTAAGATGCAGATTCTATTTAGGCCAACAGAGCGCATATCTGTCCCTGACTAGTATTCAGAAAGAAGCCAGTACTGTAATTCATTCTAACTTAGTAAAGCCAGGCAACAAATGTGCAAGGGAATTCTGAAAGGTTCCCCCCCAAAGAGTTCTCTCCCACTGAAACAAAAATTAAATTTTATATACAGAGTTGTGTGATTAAATTAATCTATACTACTTGCAAAGGAATCTTGCCTTTTCCTTTACAAACAGGAAATCACTTATGCTAGGTTTTTATTTTAAGCATTTACTAAAATTATGACTTTCTCACAAAAAGGAAGAATGACTCTCTGCCAATCAAACTGACAAGCTACTAAAAGAATGGCACTAATAGCTATGACAAGAACGAACCTGTTTGAGCTTTTTAAAAAGGATCTAGACCAGCCATCAAAAATATTATCTTACCTAGCTGAGGCCTAAGCTTTATTCTGCTGAAGTAAAAGCTACTAGTGATTTAAGTGACTACTATGACGGATTTTCATCTGTTAAGAGAACACATCTAAGTGTTTTTAATCTTACCGGAAAAAATGGAAATAATAAGAAAGCGTAGGCATGTTTGTAAGGTCCATTATTATGATTATTTGTATTTTTCCTGAATAAAGTAACTTTACAAATTACATAGATATATGTAAATATATATATATAATGGTTGTTGTTCGGCGCTGTTGAGTTGGCCGTGACCCACTGTGACCCAAAGTATAACAATGAAGCATTGCCTGGTCCTGTGCCATCCTCACAATAGTGGTTATGACTGAAACTGACCTTGCATATAAATGATTATTTTATGTACATACATATCTTTCTCTCTCTCTCTGCACACACACACACACACACACACACACACACACACACACACGCACACATTGTTGTTGGCCATCAATTCTGACTCATTGTGACCCTATAGGACACAGTAGAACTGCCCCATAGCAAAAGACCTCTTTAAAGTGTTAAAAAGCAAAGATGCCATTTTGAGGACTAAAGTGCACCTGGCCCAAGCCATGATGTTTTCAATCACCTCATATTTTTTTTTTTCATATGCATGCAAAAGCCAAAGAAGAATTGATGCCTTTGAATTATGGTATCGGCGAAGAATACTGACTGTATCGTGGACTGCCAGAAGAGCAAACAAATCTTTCCTGGAAGAAGTACGGAAGAATGCTCCTTAGAAGCAGGGATATAGAGACTACTTCTCATGTACTTTGGACATGTTATCAGGAGGGATCAGTCCTTGGAGAAGGACATCACACTCGGTAAGGTAGAAGGTCAACGAAAAAGAGGAAGATCCTCAATGAGATGGACCGATGCAGTGGCTGCCAACAACGGGCTCAAGCATAACAATTGTGAGGATGGCATATGACTGAAGAATGTTTCATTCTGTTGTACGTGGAGTCACTATGAGTCAGAAGCAACTCAAAGGCACCTAACAACTACAATCTTTACAGAAGCAGACTGCCACATCTTTCTCCTGCAGAGTGGCTGGTGGGTTCAAACTGCCAACCTTTCAGTTAGCACCGAAGCACTCAACCACTGTGTAATGAAGGCATATATATATATGTATGTATGTATACACTTATATGTGTATATAAATACACATATATAAGTATGTATGTATATTTTGTATTAACTCTTCCCCGTTTTCAGTTACCCTATAGGGTCGCTATGAGTCAGAATAGATTCAACAGCAGTGGGTCTGGTTTTAGTTTTTATCCCAATCAACTTCCTCCTCTAACAACACCACACTAACAAAATACCTATTTAAAATTTTCTAATATGAATACATTCAGAAAATAAATGGGCGCATTGCTTACAACGGTGACAAAGCTCCCCTGAGAAGAATCATATTATAAGCAAAAAGGGAGAACCCTTTCTTATTCAATACTACAAAGAATTAAGGAATAATAATTTCACTGGGTACCATATATTGAGAGTAAATATGCATCTCATTTTATTTGTCCATAAGATCTGCAGCTAACTGATGAAACCAATATCAGGTACAGCAAACACCCCTCAGTCAGAACGACATTTAGGAGAAGGAAGAGTCAGTGACAACCCAGACAAAATCTTGATGAGTTTACATCAGGTCACAGAACAGTGAAGGGGAAGGATACATGAAGTCGAAGGAAAATACACTGTTATCTACTTACAGCATTTTAAGGATGAAATTTTAAACCTATGCACACTCTGTTTTTAAAAACTGCTATGATAATAGAGTATATAGAAATGAACCAAAAAAAATACAGCCAGCTGATTTTCAACAAAAGTACAAGGCCAATTTAATGGAGAAAAGATGTTTTCATCAAATGTTGTTGAAACAAGACAGTCATATGCAAAAAAACAAAACAAAACAAAGAAACAAACCTTCACCTCCACCTAACACTTTCTGAAAAATTTAACTCAAAATGAATCATAAACCAGTGTAACAACCAGAACGCAATTAAAGAGAATGTTGACACATTGTGAAAAATGTAACTAATGTCACTGAACAATTTGTGAAGAAACTGTCAAATGGGAACCTAATTTGCTGTGTAAACTTGCACCAAAAACACAGTATTATTTAAAAGAACAAAACAAAAATAGATCACAGACCTAAATGTAAAATATAACATCATAAAGCTTTTCCCCCCTTCCCTCTCCAGCATAAAGCTTCCTGAAGAAAATTTAGGAGGTAAATTTTATACCTTGTGCTAGGTAAATTTTTAAATATTACATCAAAAGTACAAACTGTAAGAGAAAAATTAATATTTTGGACTTTTATGAAAATTAAAAACCTTTGCTCTGTAAAAGATAATATTAAGAGGCTGGAAAAACAAACAAGCCACAGACTGGGAGAAAGTATTGGTAAAACACATTTTCTAAAAAAGGTCTTGTATTGGGGAAAGAAAGAGAAAACCTAAAACTCAACCACCCATGAGTAAAAATTTTCAATTGACACTTTATCAAAGAAAATATATAGATGACAAGTAAGTATATTAATTGATGCTGAACACAAATTGTGATTAGTCAAATACAAATTACTACTGTCTGCGTATTACAATAACTTAATAGAAAAACAAAAACAAACAGCAACAACAAAAAAACTGACAATACCAAGTGCTGGTGAAGATGTGGAGCAACTGGAACTCTCACACATTGTTCATGGGAATGTAAAATTGTACAAGCACTTTGGAAAACAGTTTGATGGTTTCTTAAAAAGTTAAACATAAAATACCATATGATCCAGATATCTTATTTCTAGGTACATACCCAAGAGAAATAAAATCCTACATTCATACAGAAACCTATATATGAGGCTTTATAGCAGCTCTATTCATAATTGCCAAAAACAGTAAACAACCACAATGTCATTAAACCGGTGAATGGAGAAACAAACCGTGGTACACCCGTGCAATGGAAAACTACTCAGCAATCAAAACGTACAAATTATTGCTTCACACAGAAACCACAAGGAATTTTAACTGCATTCTTCCCAAATGAATGAAGCCAGACCCAATGGCTACATATACTATGATTCCGCTTATTTTAAAGGCAAAACTATAGGACCAGGAAATAGATCAGTGGTTGTCAGGGGATGGGGTTGGAAAGAGGGCTTCAGGGAACTGTTAAGAGATAGAACCATTCTGTATCATGACAGTCGTAGTAGATACATGACTTGATGCCTTTGCCAAATCCATAGGATGATACAAAATAAATTAACAGCATATAAAATTAAAAAAAATTACCTACGGTGTGTGCAGAACCCAAATTGCAACGTAAACTGTAACATATGAAGCTAACTGTATTCCAAAACCAACCAAGCCTGTTGCCGTCTAGTTGATTTCAACTCACAGAGACCCTATAGGACAGAGTAGAACTGCCCCGGTTAATATAACCACCCCGAAAAGGGTGGAGAAGAACAGAATTCACCTGCATAACTTTGGAAAAGAATACTTTAAATTAAAGACAAAAATAATTGTTCATAAATACTAAGTAAATTTGTTTCTCATAGAGTCAATAGTTAGCAACTTTGATATTACTCTGTGTGTATATTCGGGTTGAAAAAATAACTACAGTGCAGACAGTGAGAACTAAAACTGCTATGGTTGGAAGAAACAAATGGGAAAGTTGGAATGAGCCTAGCAGTGTTGATAAGAAAAGGGGGTAAGTTAGAATGAGCCCCACCCAGTGCCGTCGAGTCGATTCCTACTCATAGCAACCCTATAGGACAGAGTAGAACTGCCCCATAGAGTTTCCAAGGAGCACCTGGTGGATTCGAACTGCCAATCCTTTGGTTAGCAGCTGTAGCTCTAAACCACTATGCCACCATAGTTTCCACAGAATGAGCCCGGTGGTGTTGAATTGGAATCACAGGTATCCAGATAAACTCATAGCTGTAGCTCTCTCTTTTTTTTTTAAAGAACACTTTTATTGAGATATAATTCATATACCATCAACTGTTTAGATTTACAATCCCAGAGTTTTAGTATAATGCAAAAAGTTGTGCAACCATTACCACTATCTAATTTGAGAACATTTTATCACTGCGAACAGAAACCCTAAACCCATTAACAATTCCTGTTTCCGTCTTCCCACCAGACCCTGGAAACCACTAATCTACTTTCTATCTCTACAGATTTTCCTATTCTGGACATTTCCTAAGTGGTCTTCTTCCACTTGGCATAACGTCTTCAAGATTCAGCCATGTTGTACATGTATTAGTACGTCATTACTTTTTACGTACAAATGATATTTTATTGTATGGATATACCATATTTTGTTTACCCATTCATGAGTCGATGGGCATCTGGGTTATTTCTACTTTGGGGCCATCATGAACAATGCTGCTATGAACAGTCATCATAAACTTCTGCACGGACATTCAGTTTTCTTGGGTAATACCCAGAAGTGGAATTACTGGATTATATGGTAACTCTATATTTAAGTTTTTGAGAAACTGCCAGATTGTTTTCCAAAGCAGTTGTACCACAAAATTATTTCAAAATAAAAACTTAAAAGAGACAAGGAAAACTTGCTGTGAAAATTTTACTCACAGAAAATGGAAATAAACAAGATTCCAAAAGAGTAAAAATGTGCATTATTACATCATCTGAACTAAATTTCAAAGCTATATTAAACCATGAATTTCCCTTATAATTTGAAAAACTGGTAATGCTTTTCTTCACTAAACAGCTTCAAAACAGTAATCTGTTAGGTGGTGTCAGTAGTAGGACTCAGCGGCACCTACTCTGTTTCCCTCATATAAAGCTGTGTTTTAGCTGGGGTCAAAATATGTGTGTGACGGTGTGTAAATTGGTAAAATATATAAATTACATTGAATTAAACAGTTGATAAAAGGTCTATATAAGAGTAAAAGCCACATCAATTACCTGATAAAATCATACTGCCTCCACTATAATTTCTTAAAATTTTGATAAATGAAGTTGTCAGGGGGATAAGATCACAGTTTTGTTTCTTTTTGACTATTTTAACTTTCAGAACTCTCTTCATGAATGCTGCAAACGTTAGTCCAGATAAGATCACAATTTTGCTGTTGATGAGGTAATCATACTGTCGTGTGCCTATAACCTTGTGGTGGCAAGGAAAGAAGCTTAAAGTTCTAACGTGGCTCTGAATTATACACCTAATTATACTTTGCCAGTCTTCCCAAGAAAGATGTATTTCTTCTAGAAAAACATTAAATATAACTAAAACTTTTATTTAAGTTCATATAGCTAGGGAATGGGTCTGAGTGACCTATGGGCCTGGGATCCATCTCCAACCATTGACTGAATGGATTCCTATTAGTTCAGATATCTTCAGCTCATCCTGTTCGTGTAACTAACAAAATCTGTATTTTGATTGTGTACTCTGTATTTTAAACATTGTGAATGCCATTAAGGGCTTCGTTGAGCATTAACATATATACTAGAAAGGATGGTACTTCAGAATGATAGTCTTTTTAAAAATTAGTTTCAAAAACACAGAGTATGGTAGATAATATACCAAGGCAAAATCAAACACTGCCATTGAGTTCATTCTGACTCATAGCGACCCTGGAGGACAGAGGAGAACTGCCCCTATAGAGTTTAAGGCTGTAAATCTTTATGGAAGCAGAATGCCACCTCTTTGTCCAGTGGAGTGGCTGGTGGGGTTGACCCACTGACCTTTCAGCTCACAGCCAAGTGCTTAACCATTGCACCACCAGGGCTCCTCAGTCAACATACAAAGAATAGCAATCATTCAAATAGATTATGTAAGTGATAAATTTCTATTCTGGAAAAAAAATAAAGGATTATGTTGGCCTTTTCTAGGCCTAAATTTGGATACGTGCTCAGGCTCATGCTAGTATATGTATGAACACTAATATATAAAAAACATATATAGTTATGAGACTCATTACTATTAATAACAATTTGATATCAGTGCAAAGAATCATTAGTCTTTTCATTCTTGCATACTTTCCTACTATTAAAACGGCAGTTAGAAAACTCAGTACCTTTTTTTCAGAGACCATTTCGACATCTTTCTACAACTTACAATGGACTTTCGTATGCAGTATCTAATTAGAACCTCATGTTTTAAAGAAAGACTAGATACTGTTACTCATTCTGCAATTGAGGAAACAGACAGAGAGTAGTTGAATGACTTGCTCAAAGTCACACATGTCAATGATAAAGTCAGAACACTACAACCTTGTTCATTTGACTCCATCCACCCATGCACCCACCTACTCATCCATCTGTCTGTTGCTCTAACCATCTGTGCACCAAGCTCTGTACTAGGCAGTGGAGGTACAGCTGTGAAAATATTTTACACAGTGGTATTTTTATTGTCACACCATGCTACTTCCTAAGAGAGGGGCCCTGGTGGTGCGATGGTGAAGTGCTAGACTGCTAACCAAAAGGTTGGTTGTTCAAACCCACCCAGTGGTTCTATGGGAAGACCTGGCGATCTGCTCCCCTAAAGGTTACAGCCTAGGAAACCCTACAGGGCAGTTCTACTCCATTACGTGGGGTTGTTATGAGTCAAAATTGACTCAATGGCACCTAACAACCAAAACCCTTCCCAGTACATGTTTTCAGATTATTTGAAATCTTAAAACCTCAAATTTTTAAGGTTTCCATGATAAGAATTTCATTTTTGTATGAATGCTGACTTTTAAAGGCTCCTGTCTATGCAGGATCATGTAATACGAAAACTTCTGCAGACAAGGAGGCATGGGTTTGAATCTGACACACTGGAGTAATGTATCTTTGTGCAGCATAATCTCCTGAAGACCTGTTTTCAAAAATCATTAAATTAGTAACCATATCTACCAAAAAGATTTGAGTATTTAGTGATCTAATGAAAAGTTTGGCACAGGGACTGTTAATACCCTTCCTTGTAATGGAAAAGGCAGCATGTGATACTGTAAAATAATGGCGTTCTTCAGTACTACTTACCAACCACATAAAACAGGAAACCATACATGAACACAATCTGGATTACTCTAGAACAACAATGACTGCCCTTCTGCAGGGGGAAGTATAAGAAGGATGGGCCAGACAGATAGACAGAGTTGTCTGTCTGGGTTTATTTCTTTAACAGTGCTCTAGAGTACTAAGCAGATAAAAGGCGTTTTTTAGAAATCGTGAAGAAATTTTAGAGAGAATGTTTTTATTCTTAAACAGACTGAATATTAAACTATTTAAGAATATATCATCAGCAGGTACTGAACAAACCTACTTTAGTATAATATTCACTAAAACAGAAATGGTGATGACTTCAAAAGGGTCTGCTTAACTTGGAATTAGTAAATAGCTCATTTCCTGATAAACATCCACTAATGTGATTATCCTGGATACCAATTATTATTGAAAAAAGTAGGTTCATGAGAAGTACTGTTTTGACATTATTCACCTAGTGAATACAAAGTCTGTAAGATAGTTCTAAACTTAGGAACTCAAGCAGGAGTGAAGATGAGAAGAGAAAGGCCAGTTACCAAAATATCGAATTTATCGTGCTATAATGGACCCGAGGACGCAGCTCCAGAGTATCTAGACAGGAGTTTGAAAGGAACAAAGACATTTAGCAGGAGTGAAGAAAAATAGTGAATTAGCCCATGGATGATGTATGAGGTTAAAGAATCAAATTGTTGGACTGTTAATTATTTTAGGAAGTCTTTTGTTAGTGGTGAAGTGCCAGGAGACTGGAAAACGAGGGATCCAGTCTGAAGGTGAAAAAGAAAGCGGGGAGAGGCTGCAAATTATAGACCTGAAAGTCTAACATCTATATTAGGAAATAAATTTGAGATGATACTTATGGATGAGCTTAATGATACATTTGGAGAAGTACAATTTAATAGGTGTGAGTCAGCATGGATTTACCAAAGGCAATCATGTCAGAAAAAATTTCACTCCTTTTTAGGTTGAAATAATAATTGGTTTATGTAAGGGAGAACCAATGAGACACTGTCAGGGTTTTCTGAGATTTTTGGACCTTTTCATAAAATGAATTATTGTATAAAATGTCATGACATGTGTCAGGGCATCCAACTAATAAAAGTGGATAAAAGGAACTGGGTTAAAAATAGAGGGCCAGGATAGCTTCAGGACTTTGGGAAAAGAGTAAATCCTACAAAGCTCGACATAACAGAACACTAACGCTTTTAACTAATGATTCAGTAAACCTTTCCAATTAGGAAATCTGAATATACCACTAAATGAGAGGGAACAGTTAAGACATAAAAGGCTATAGCTGTTTTACCTTACCTGCGATCGATTAAGTAATGGGCTCAGAGGTGGAATATAAAATTGAATCCGCCTAAGTCTAAAGCGATCCATTTGCAGAGAATTAAGGAATCAGTTAAGCATACATTAAAATGGAGCTGAATTAGTTATCATTAGAAAGACAAAGGATTTAGGGTTTGGGTAAGAGTCACACTTTCATATTCATATTCATATTCTTTATAACTAAGGAGCCTGGGTGGCTCAGTGGTTAAGCGCTTGGCTGCTAAACCAAAGGTCATCGGCGGTTCAAACCCACCAGCTGCTCTGTAAGAGAAAGACGTGGCTATTGCGTCCTTAAAGATTACAGCATTGGCAATCCTGTGGGGCAGTTCTACTCTGTCCTGTAGGGTCACTAGGAGTCATTAGAAGAAAAAAAGGATTTGGGGTTTTGATAAGAGTCACGCTTTCATATTCTTATTCTTTCTAACTGGGCAAGAAGGAACTGCTATGGAATGTAGCTACATAATACATTTTACGAAGAACTAAAAAATTGATTAAAGAAAAATATGAAAATCTCAACTTGTGAATAACGTATGATAGATTAATGTGCTATTACCCTGTACAGGTAATAATCTGATGTAAATGTTAAATGGTTAAATCTTAATACCTAAGAACTGATGAAAATCATATCAATGGCAACATTATCTTTTAAAAGTATGACAGCAGAAAAATAAAGGCAACTATGGAAAAGACCCTATCAATGTTTAATTCTTAATTTCTCCGGAAAACAGAAGGCCTTTAGAAAAGGTGTTTTCTAAAGAAATCTTTAGAAAAGACAGAAGCATTTTCTACCCCTGTATCGACTGGTATAATTTACATACCGCAATAATTGGGCTAAATCATGGTAACTTTCTCTAAATTTACTTCAGGGTAAGTACTTCCTCAAATAGGTCCCCAAACATATAACCCATCATTTTGTTGTTCTCTGCATGAGGAGCTCAACACTCTATGAACACTTGCTAGTGAAACATAAAGGTGGGCTCCAGAATTAGGCTGGCTGAACCCTGAGTTCTGTGATGCTCTGTTCCCTTCACAGTCTCTGACTTCTGATTGAGTGAGGCCAGACTAATTCCAGCAGCCACCGCGTCACTGGCATTTTCCCAGCCCCCGTGTGACCCAGCACCCTCACAGGCACTTCCCCAGCCCCTGGGTACCTCCTGACTGTCGGGAGGGGGACAGCACCACAGTGCCCATCCACAGTGGTCCCACTCACTCTCCTTGTCACATTCTTTTCCTCTGCAGGTATTTATTACAAATCTAATCAAACAAATAGGAAGCTCAGACAATTGCTATCATTTTGGTTCAACTGTGTTTTTTTGATTATTTGCTATTATTAACTTTGCGGCTCTAGGATGATTATTTTGTGACATTTGCATTTGATGAAATGTAACTGAAAAGACCTGTTTTCATACTTAAGTGGGATAAGACTGGAACATACTAGCTTTTTTAAATAAGTCCTGAAGCAGGTAACTATCACATACTCTACTGCAGTAAAATAAATGCTGGCAGTGTACAAACTACACTGCAACTGCTGTCATTATGCAAATGAACCCCCTTTAAAAACAACAAGAGTTATAATGGCTTCAGCCCCTTACCAGCATGCAAGTACGCCAGGTCTGGGTTTTCAATATCAGGATGCTGTTCTTTCAGGTGGTTCCGGAACTCCACAGGGACATTTGTCCCGTAGTCACACTTGGGGCAGTTGTACATCTTGACTCCCTCATGCTTGCCCGTATGTAAAATGTGTTTGCGGATATTTTCGGCACAGTTTGACCTACCAAGTGAGAAGAAAAAGTAAATAGAATTCAGGTCAAATCGATAACATTATATCACAATGATCTTTGCTAACACTTCTGCAGGGCTTAGTACAAATCAGCTACTATCCTAAATTACTACTATCCTAAGCTACTATTCTCATATAATAATCAATTTATACAATACATGAGCCCTATGAGGCCAGTAACTTTCATTACCCCGGTGCTCGCTTTTAAGTTGGTCTTTTACCTCAGCAATTCAATTCTATGCAGAACCAGAAATACAAAATCCCAGGTTCTATTATTTTAATATGAAATTATCCTGGTACCACTTGAGGGCACTGAAGGTGTTTCATTAATCCCTGAGAACACACCTATCACCATTGAGAAGGAGGACAAAAGGAAACAGACCGTCGTCACCTCCAGCAAATTTAGAACTCGTAGGAAACAATGAAGTGTTTAAATTCAGTCAAACTAGTTGCTCTAAGTAAGGCTCTAAAGAACTTGAAGAAAGAAAGGGAGATAGAAACAGCCTCCCTTTTACTCCAGCCTGCCCAACATCTGGGCAATCTGCTAACTGCCAGCAAGTTTCCTGTGGTGGTATAGGCCTTCAGACTGATGGACTGAGCAATGCCATCCAGGGCCCACCTATGCTGTGTCAAACAGCCCCTGAAAACAGCAGTGGGCTTCGTCCAACTCCTGCAGGTGCAGGAAAGCAAGGTCTGAGGAAGCAGCATGCCAGGAGTTCTGGGGATGCCGCCCTTTGAGGCAAACTGTTCCACCTGCTCCCTCATCGACATCAGCACCTTCCTGTCAGAGACTGCACACCTAGACCCATTCTGAAACACACATACACAGTTGTTTTCTATTGTCTGTGTCATTCCTAGAAGGATAATAAAAAAGGCCCTACACAAATTCAATAGGGATGGGGTACTATCTAAAGAAACAAAAAACTCAGACTTGCTGCAGATTACCTACGAAGCAAAGTTACATGCCAGAAGGCGACCAGGCAGTATCTTCAACACCATTTCACAATGGCAATGCTGAAGAACAAAACCCCGCAAAATATTCTACGAAGATAGGGATCCAGTACCAAACAAGGCTGGGAAACGGTCAATACCAAAGGCATCTCACAGTACATATCAGAATATTAAAGTTTCTCAGAAGGAACTTCAAGTAGGTCAGCATTTCCTAAACACTTTTAATTGGAAAAATAAAAAAAAAGAAAGAAAAATTTCTTTTTTTTTTTTAATTGGAATTGCTTTTGTATATAATACGTTCAAAAACATTCTGCTGCTTATTTTTCAGGGACTAAACCAGTTGCTGTCAAATCAGCTTCACCTAATGGTGACCCTACATGTGTCAGAGGAGAACTGTGCCCCCCAGAGTGTTCAATGGCTGGTTTTTGGGAAATAGATTGCCAGGCCTTTCTTCTGAGTTTCAGAGAATACGTCCTGAGAAATATTGGTCAAGGAAACAGCAAATGGTTATATCCCAACAATTTTACACTAGTTTGTAAAGGCAACAAACGACATTAGAACTCCAAAGACTCAGCACCATATTTTTCACAAATAATGCATGCGTTATGTTTTTTGCCAATCATACAATGCCCTCACCATGCGTTATTTTTGCAAGAGTACTATGCCAATTTTATTTTACATGTTACTGACCTTAATTGACACTAAGACACAAACTGTGAAATAAGCAGACCTAACATAGCTTAATGGTTTCACTTAAGATGATCTGATAAGGTTTTTGCATTCAATTGTTGAGTTAATGCACTATAATTATCAACATAAATTAACAGAACAAAAGCAGTTTCAATTATTTATGTTCTGATTACCAAGGGACTTCTAAACCTAACCCATGACTTATTGATCGTGTCTTATACCTTTACTATACAATTATGATCAAAAGTAACATTTTCAGACTATTTTTATACACATAAGCAGGAGATTAAAGAAAACGAACAGAACGATATAATTTACCTGTAATACAGGAGGATCAGTGAATGAGGCTGAAATTCACTTCTGGAAATGTCACAAGACATGTATGGTATATGCATGGGTGCACTAGGCCAGAAGTGTTCTACTTCATTGGACCATTTCCGTGTGTTATATGTGTGGCCATGTTATTTAAGTGGGTACATTATTTGCAAAGAAATATGGTAAATATGTTCTCTACTGTGTCATTACAAGAGTGGTATGGAGAACAACCATCTCAGCAAGCCAGGTAGAGAAAATGGCACCTCTGGGTATGTTGAACCACAAACTTTTCAGTTAGTCCCATGCTTAACTACACCACTGAGGGACTTCTAAGTAAACCACCACCCCCGCCACAAAAAACCAAACCCACTGAAGTCAAGTTGATTCTGACTCATAGGGCTGCTATGAGTCAGAAGTACACCACAGCCCTCCTAATTTCAGGTATTTACATATCAAAGATACCGGCACAATCTAAGAAAAGGATAAGATTGTAGAGTCTCTCGAATGTATAAATATCCTTAGAATAATCTCTCTGAAGCATGTTGACGGAAGTAACATAAGCAAACACCTGAAGATGCATGATACAAATGAATTGTCCACTTCTGTGATAACTGAAAGGCAGAGGAGTGTTTCTGAATCCCCCAATCAGTTGGGTGAACTGTTCCAAATTACCCCTTTAATTCCACGGATCTCCAATTTATTTTCAACAGCATTACAGCCACCCCCTAAATTCACCATTGTTTGCTGATGTTGCAGAGAAAAAACAAAAAGCTACTAACCCAACCCAGTACCCGGTGCCGTAGAGTCAATTCCGACTCATAGCAAAAAAGCTACTTCTGTAGTTAATTATTACTGTCTATTATGACTGTCGATTCTGCGCACCACCTATATCATTTCCTTATGGAAAACACTAGGCGTTAGGAGTCATCAGAGACAATTACCTATCAAGTGAAGAAAATAAAATTACTGAGATACACACATTTTAACATATGATACACACTTAAATGGGGGAGGAGATAAGCAAAGAATCCTAACATTCAGTGAAGGAAGAAAGAGATGACTCTGAAAACAAAACAATATTTTGTTCTCAAGGGGGTATATCTTTGACAGAAATAAGTCAAATCTCCTGAAACCTAAGAAGCATACAGAACCTAACAATCAATAGACTATTACTGAGGCAAGCAAGGTGTGTGTGCACGTGAGGGGGGCGTGGAGATAAAGGCAAAGGAGAGAGGCTTCCTTTGATTTAAAAACAGAAAATAAAACAAGAAAAAGTGGTGTGGAACTTGAGACGTTTAAAAGGTATAAAGGACCGTTATACACCAAAAAAAGAAAAAGGAAAAAAAAGAAACCCAAACCCATTGCCATCAAGTGGATTCTGACTCATAGCAACACAACAGGACAGAGTAGAACCATCCCATGGAGCCTCCAGGGAGCACCTGGTGAATCTGAATGGCCGACCTTTTGGTTAGCAGCCATAGCTCTTAAACCACTATGACACCAGGGCTTCCAAGAGTAGAATGCCCACAGGGTTTCCAAGCGGTGCCTGGTGGGTTCGAACTGCTGACTTTTTGGTTAGCAGCTGAACTCTTAACCACCACACCACCAGGGTTTCCCCTATTATCCACATACCAAAAAACCAAACCCAGTGCCGTCTAGTCAATTCTAACTCATAGTGACCCTGCAGGTCACGGTAGAGCTGCCCCATAGAGTTGCCAAGGAGCACCTGGCGGATTCGAACTGCCAACCCTTTGGTTAGCAGCCGTAGCACTTAACCAGTACGCCACCAGGGTTTCCATTACACGCATACATACATAAATACATATACACATTTTTAAAATGTTTGAAAAATATCCTATGTTTTAAATACATAAATATATATGTATATTTGTACTTGATGTATTATATCTTATCTATGCTATTTATATACCACATTTGTATATATTTTATGCCTATACTATATATGTATATGTATTTATAATTACATGTATTATGCACACACATAAGAAAACTACAAACATGGAAACATGAAAAAGCAGACAGTGGTTGTCTATGACGGCAATGATATGTTTCATATATTTCCATGGATAATGGTGATTTTCTGTGTTTTCCATTTTAACTTATTCTTCTAGATCTAATTTACGCTAGTAGTGGTGTAGCGGTTAAGTGGTTAAGAGTTTGCCTGAGAACCAAAAAGGCAGCAGTATAAATCCACCAGCTGTTCCTTGGGACCCTATAGGGTCACTATGAGTTAGAATCGACTCTATAGCAGCGTTTTTTTTAAAAAAACCTTATAAAAGATTATGACAAAACAGGACCTTTTCCACTTACAGAATCAAAGTAAAAAATCAAACTATTCTAAGATGGAAAAAATAAAAGCTGTAATATGTTATGTCAATATGGCTTAAAGTAGGGGCAAGCTTAATTGCGTACACATGACAATATCACGTAAGCTACAGCTGAACATGTCCAGCTATGTCATAAGACTTAGGGAAAAATAAAAGATAGGACCTTCTGCTAAGTGATTCTGAATGACATTCAGCCCACAAACATGACAGACAAGTAACTGAAATGGTAAATTGATGTGGAACTAACCCAAAACAGGAAATAAAGTAGAAATAAGGATGCTCTAAGACAACATTTCAAACAGGGTTATAGTAGCATTGCCAGTGAAGTCAACGTGGCACACAACGATTAGAAGTGGGTGATTGAATAATGTCTTCAGTACGACACTGAATTTTAGGTAAAGACACAAACCACTATAGTACAGAGCAACTTTCAAGAATACAGGACGAAAAGAAAAAAAGATAAGTGTGTGCTCTCTCCAATCTTAGATTCACTCAAAATAGACAGCTTTTAGATTTAAATGGCTCAGAGGACCATAGAAACCCTCCCCTTCCTTGATCCTATTCCTGTACCCTGCTCATCTAAGTTTAGGATTGTAGCTGGAAGAGACAGATTATCACTACCAAGTAAAAAAGTCTCCTACTTCTCTAAGTTTAACTCAGTGAGGCTAGGGCCACGAGTCTATGTGAGTAGGAATGGTATGTGTTGGTATGTGTCATTTCTGGGCTGTGGCAGCTAACACCCATGTATCAACAGAAAGACAAAGGAAAGAGATCATCAAAGAGAGCCCTACTAAAACCACTGTTATCCGGAGTGACTATGTGCCCGCCCAAGACTCAGTCCTCCAAAGAGCAATCTCAGGAGCTTCAAACTGAAGAGCAAAGAGACTTCACTAAATAGTCCAGCAACTTCACCCAAAACTAAGAAAAATAAACAAGCAAAAGCGACAACAACAATTCCCATGGGGAAGGTAGAGAGCATGTCGGTATCCAGGTTGGTACAGTACAGTATCTGAAATGCCCTGTTTTCTACAAAAATTATGAGATATGCAAAATAAACAGAAACGTCTAGCCTGCGCACAGGAAAAAGCAAGTAACAGAGACTGCCTGTGAGAGGGCTCAGATGTTAAATTAATCAAAGACTTCAAAGCTGCTGTTATAAATATGCTCGAAGAATTAAAGGAAACCATGCTTAAAGAAATAAAAAAAATATGATGACAATGTCCTATTAAGTAGAGAATATCAATAAAGAGATAAAAATTATTTTTAAAAGTGAAATTTCGTGTGTCAAAAATATAACTAAAAAAAAATTTACTAGATGTGCTCAACAGTAGATTTTAACTGGCAGAAGAATCAGAGAACTTGAAGAAAGATTAATAGAGATCATATAATCTGACGAACAGAGAGGAAAACTAATAAAGAAAAATGAATGGAGCCTCAGAGGCCTGTGGGACACAACAAAGTACATCAACATATGTATAATGGAAGTCTCAGAAGGCAAAAGAGAAAGGAGCAGAAAAAATATGTGAAGATATAATGGCTCAAAACTTCCAAAATTTGAACAAAAACAATCTAAACATGCAAGGTGCTTGATGGACACCAAGCACCATATTTTTATGCAAATAACATGCACATTCTATGTTTGTTGCCAACTGTACCCTCTCCCATGAGGTATTTTTGTAAGTATGCTATGCCATTTTTTTATATATATCACTGCAAAAAAATTAGCAGAGGATGCTTATGAAAATACCCCATGGGGAGAGGACACGGTTGGGAAAACAAACACAGCACATGTGCTACTTGTGTAAAAATATGGTAAATACAAAGGGATCCATAATCAGATATATCACAGTAAAAATGCTTAAGACAAAAACAAAGTCTTGAAAGCAGCAATAAAAAAATGACTCATGGATACAGGAACACCAACATAATTGTATTAATATTAATAGTAAGTGGGAGGAGGGAATAGAGCTATACGAGACTGATGTTTCTATCTCTCAGTGGAATTAAATTAGTATAAACTTGAAGTTGATCCTGATAAGTTAAGATGTACAGTCTAAGACCCAGAGAAACCGTTACAAAAATTTTCGATACAGTGAAAAAAATCATTAAAGGATTTAAAATGTTACACAAGATGAACTTAATGCAAAAGAAAGCATTAACGAAGGATTAGAGGAATAAAAAGGAATGAGGCATAACAAAGTAAAAAGGCAGACATAAACCCAACTAAATCAATAATATCAGTAAACATAAATGTACCAAATAATCCAATCAAAAGGCAGTGACTGCCGTTTGTATTAAAAACAACAAAGAAGATACAAAAAAATGCTATTTCCAAAAGACACACTTTAGATTAAAAGGCACAAATAAGTCGAAGTAACAGGATTTAAAAAATATGTCATGCAAACAGTACTCCTAAGAAAACTGCAGTGGCTATAACTAATGCCTCTTCAAAATCCCAGACTCTGACCTTCATTCTTCTAAACTCTACAATTACATCCACACATTACAGAACTACCAACAATGGCTATCAGTTGAGGAAAAACCACTTTCAAAGTCTAGCAGGTAGAAAAAAAAAAATTTTTTTTTTTTTTTTTTGGAAGCACTGTTAGATTTGGAAGGTGGATTCCTCAGCACAAGGCTTTAGGTTTCTCCCTGGACTAATGATTTTTGCAGGACTTGCCTGGAATTGTAATATACGTGCACTGTTTTAATGGGAAAGGCATTCTAAATCATGAACAAATTTCAAACTAAACTTGGAAATATGACATGCTAAAAATCTTGGGGCAGTTTACAAAGATGTCAGTTAACAAAAGGACAAGAGATATGATCTGACCATTAATTTTAGGGCTTCTCAAAACAAACAACTATGTGATAAAAGAAATTATTTTCATATTTAGCTCAAAGATAATATATTTTAAATAATAAACAGAAGACCATAAAGTCTTTTAGAACTCAATAAAATTATTAGTACTATACAGCAACCCACAGCTTATTAACACAGAAAGTATAAGTTTATTATTTAATGTAAGGATAGAGAAGACTAAAAAATCTCAATTGAATATTTTTCTCTACTGTTGTTTGTTACATTAATTAAAAAAAAAAATACTGCTTAACTTGTTGAATAAACAATAGTCACATATTTCGAATGTCAAAAAGTCTAATAATGTGTACCGTTAATCTCCCTCCAACCACTGTTCCCTCTGTGCCCCTTCCACAACCAGGTAGGTACTATTTACAACTTTTCATTAATCTTTGGGGGAACGTAAAATACTTTTCTCAAGCCACAAGAATATTGTGTATTCTTTTCTTTCTGCTCCTCTTATATAAATTTGTTAATACAATGTATTTTACACCTTGTTTTTTCATCTAACAATATTGTGTGGGGATCTTTCCATGTCAGTATATAACAAGCTTCTTTATTTCCCCTTCTTTCCTCCTTCCACTCCCCTCTGCCACCTTCTTTTTCAATAGCTTCATAGTACTTCACAGTATGGATGCAGCATAATTTAATTAACTGATCCTCTATTGATGGGCATTTAGGTTGCTTCCAATCATTTGTTGGTATACAAGCTTACAGTGAATAATCTTGTGGAACATTTTCCATTTCTCAAAATGCCAAGAGAATCCCAGATGCCAAGTGTAACTGCTTCCTGTGTCAACAGGCAAATGCTTTGGTGACTTTGATAAATTCTGCCAAATTGCCCTGCAGAGAAGGTGTAGCCATTTACACCCCCATCAATGATGTTTGAGGGAGCCTGTTCCTGCACATTCTTACCAACAGAGCATGTTATCAAATTTTTGAATTTTTGCCAATGTGGTGTAAAATTGGTAGCTCAGTGGAGTTTTAAATTTTAGTTCTTAAAAGTTTTAACTGCATTAATCTTGTAATGAATGAGGTTGAGTATCTTTTCAAATACGTGAAAGTCGTATGTATTTCCTTTCCTACGCACCGTCTGTTTATATTTTTCCTCTGCTTTTTCCTATAGTGATGTTAGTCACTGTTGGTCATTTTCTTATTGGCTCTTTGTCTATGACAGCAGTTGGAAATATTTTTCCTTAGTTTCCTTTTTCTTTTGACTTTTCTTATAATATCTTCTGTAAAGCAGAATTTTTTTTTTTAATTATTATACTCATCTTTTGTTCTATGGCTTCTGGATTTCATATTACAGTTAAAAAGGCCTCCCCTACTTGGAAATTATAAAAGAATTGCCCCAAATTTGGTTCTAGTACTTGTATAGCTTCATTATATTACACTAGATTTATTTCAAAATCGTGCTATATGTGGTGTACAGTGCGGATTCACACTGCTACCCAGTTGTCTCAATACCCTTTATTAACATTCCTTCTTTTCCTCATTGACTTGAAATGCCACCATTATCAATATTTTATTTGCAGTTAATTCTGGACTTTCTACTATATTTTGCTGGTCTGCTTTTCACACGTCAGTACTGTTATAATTGCCTGGGCATTGCAGGACGTTTGTATCTAGAAGAGTTAATATTTCCATACTGCTCTTTTTTCCTTCAACATTACAACCTCCTACCAAGTTAGTCACAGACTGTGGTCATGAGCTGGTGTGGTCAAAATCTGGAGTTAAACTATAGTAATGGAGAGACCTGGGCCAATAACAAATTAATACTATTAAGATAAAATCAATAGTTTCTATGTACTTATTAATAATATAATCTTATTGATAAAGAAATGGAAACTCAGAAGATTACAGTGGCACGATATTATACGCTAAAGTACCTGGTACATAAAGATGCTAAAAAAAAAATTAGTTTCCCATTCCCCCAAGGGAAGCAGTTTACCGGCCTCATGACCTCATTTTTTTTTTGGGGGGGGGGTAAAATTAATGACTGTCTTGATATATTTGGAACAAGTTGGCATGGTATGATGCCAGGAATGGGAATCAGATTATAGGCAATAAGACAGTTTTTGTGGAAAGTTCCTTTACCCTCCACCCTGATATATCAGACAACCCGTAATTTTCTATTTTATTCATCTTCCCATCTTGTTACTCTACTTGTGTGATGCTTTTCTAAAAAGACAGAATACTGCACTTCTCACCTTCTGCTCAACGACTTGATAGTTTTCAATGAGATAAGAAGTGATTAAAACATAAAATAACATACAGTCATGGTGGATCTTCATGGTGATTTAATTTATGGAGTGGACACTAAAAACAAAATCTATCTAAAATCACAAATCACCTTTGATTTTAGTAAGATTCACTCTATTCCTTTAATAATTAAGGTGATGATAAAACTGTGCCTTTCAAGTTCACAGCTCCTGTCCCATCTCCCTCAGCCACTCTAATCTGGTTTCACCGCATGCACGGCTGTAGTTCTGGTCTGTGAGACTCTGTGTTCTCCTCCCTGCGACCCCCTCTGTGAGGCTCTGTGTTCTCCTCCCTGTGACCCCCTCTGTGAGGCTCTGTGTTCTCCTCCCTGCGACCCCCTCTGTGAAACTCACCATCTGCTTCCTGAGTTACAAGGTGGCTTGCTTCCTAATTTAGATAATAACCACTGCACCCATTTTAAGAAAAGGTAATATAGAGAAAAATAACTTAGATAACTTGGGCAATGATTATTCATATTAAAAAACGATTCCTTCAAACACTGACATACACAATGTTTTCAAAGCATCAATTTTTTGAAATAATTTGAGTGAAACACTAGAGGAAGAGCACTTTTAAAATAAAAAAGTGCCAAGAGCCATTGCTAATTAGACTAATTAGAAATAAAGATGAGAAATGTTCTGAAATTAAAAACTAAAAAAAAAAAAAAAAAAAAACTAAAGGAATGGGGAAATCAGGGTTTTATATAGCATTTCAGGAACAAAATTATTTGAAAAGAGAGATATATCAACATCAGCATCCTTCAGGGAGAAGACACAACATGGCTTTATATATGTATATATATATTTTCCCTCTATGCAGATTAAGTGCAGTATCCCACAGGTACTCCAAAATGAAGGCTATTCATAATATTTTATTCAATCGTACTAGCACCACTACAGATATAATTTCCTTTTGCATTATCGGTTGTCATCTTCTTTGTTTTTCTCTCTTCCTTCATCCTATAGGGTTATTTAAAATTCTAAATATGTCTTCTACAATGCTAAGTATAGCACTTATGTTGGCATTATCAGAAAATTTCATCAGTATATGCTATTAAAATATTCAAATTATAAAAATATAATATTGTAAATGCTGAGAAATCCACAATTATCCTTTTTTATAAATAAACATGCTATGTGGACTTTTTGCATTTATCATTTGTTAAAGAGGGGGGTTGGAATAAATTCATTACATTATTTGAAGTCAGTCGCATGCATACAGAGTTACAATTATTTTCAAATGTGATAACTGCCTTTTCTAGCATACTTGGTACTGACTTTGTAGTGGACTTTTCCTTCTTAAAAACATGTATTTCAAGGATTGAAATTGTTTAGTTTTTCCTATTTCTATTTTTAAAAAACATTCATATGTACTTATTTTTAGTATCACCCAGTTTTGTTTTGTTTTTTTTCCACCCACTTCTACTCAATATCTCAGAAAGGTTGCTCAGAACTCAGAAACATCTCATCAATTATTTTCAGACCCATAATTAAAGTCCTTAGAAGCTATGATTTCAATAATTTCCATTAATCTACTTCAAAGGTATGTGCTACATTGTTTCAAACTGCACCATACTGATGTTAACATATGTCTTTACAATACAAAATGATACAGTATAACATACAGGAAATTTTTGACCTAAAACACAAGGGCAAATGTTGCAATGAATCTTACGATTATTTCTAGAGACTAAATTTTAAGAAAACTTTACATATATTAAACATACAACAGAGAGTTAATACATCCAAAGCACCCAATTACAATCCAGATACATTGCAAATCCCTCCATCCAGCACATCACCCAACTCCCCCAAAATGAAAGCATTTTTTAAAATGCAGAATTTAGTGTACACTAAAGGAAGGCCACCAGAAGGACTGTATACAAAAGAAGCCTCCCAGTCATCATAAGACAGCAGCATATGGGCCATCCAGGGCTGTGTGAACACAGGTTACAGATGTGCAGGCAGGCTGCATCCCAGTTATAAAGGAAAAGGTCTGTACTTGAGCAGGTATTACAGATTTTGTATCTTATTTTGTATCTACTGTGTGTATATATATGTACATATATATATATATCTTGATCTTAGATATGTTATGTGTATCTCATATAGACACAGAACAATTCTGGAAGACTATATACCAGTGAGTTAAAAATGATGATCTTTAGGAAGAGTTTAATGCAAGTGAGGGCTACTCTGACTCTATGTATTTCTACATAATTTAAGTGGTTTTACAATGAGCATGTATTTATTACTTTTAGAATTGAAAAAGATAATTTTTGTGGTAGGAGGAGGGGAAACAAACTTCCCACTGGGGTGATTTTAGAAATGTAAAAGCAAGAGGCCGGATGCTGAACAGTCATCATCTATTCGAGTTACTAAATTCAGTGAGTGGGTACCTCTAATATTTGGAGGAAGAAATAAAAGTAACAAAATTAATGAGCTGAAACAAAGTAGTTAACAAAATGCCAAGATTTAACAGGACAATGCCATTTTGGACTGATTAGAAGATCCAAGGCTGAGACAAGTATAGGCAACCAGGTTTCTCCCAGATCCACCTTAAGTGTGGGCTGTGCAAAGTGACTTCCTTTCAAAGAGACTACTATGGAAAGGGGAGAGGGGTCAGGTTACAGTGGAGAAACCTGACAAACACCACCTCACCACCTCAGCTGGGTGATCAAAGTTAACATCAGCAGCAATAAGTCACCTTGATAGTGTGTCACCTGATATGATAAGAAATGGCACTTTTCCCCTGTGGTCTTCCTCCTAAAACCTAGGACTCCAGTTGAATCATAAGAAAAACATCAGGTAAATCCCAATTGAGGGAAAGCCTACAAAATACCTGGCCAGTATTCCCCCAAACTTTCAAAGTCATCAAAAACAAGGAAAGTTTGAGAAACTATCACATCCAAGGGGAACCTACAAAGACATGGCAAATAAATGTGACAGTGTTATGGATGGGATTCTGGGGCAGAAAAAGGGTAGTAGGTAAAAACTAAGGAAATCTGAAAAAAAGAATGGACTCCAGTCAATAATAAAATCAATATTGCTTTAATAACTGTGACAAACGTACAAATATAAGATGCTAATAACACTAGGAGATACTAGGGGTGGGGTGTATGAGACCTCTGTACTATCTTCAGAGCCCTGGTGGCATAGTGGGTAAGAGCTACAGCTGCTAACCAAAAAGTCAGCAGTTTGAATTCACCAAGTAGCTCTTTGGAAACCCTGTGGGGCAGTTCTACTCTGTCCTATAGGGTTGTATGGGTCTGAATCGACTCAACGGTAATGGTTTTTTTTTTTTTTTGTACTATTTTCACAATTTTCTATAAATTTAAAACTTGTAACAAAATTACTGAACGAAAAACACAATTCTGATCAAGTATTTTGAGTGTTCAAAATGGAAAACAGGAATAGAAACTGTTAAAAATAAGAACAAAACAAAAAAAACTTGTGGGGAGAAAAAGAAAAAAAACAAAAACCTCCAAAGCAAAGTTTAACTCCTCATCAGGAAACCATCTGTGACAAGATAAATCTAAATTTGCACTGCAATGTGAAAGGGAAAAGCTCTGGTCTGGGATACACAGAGTCAACTTACATAGGAGGCTCTTGGCCAGGACTGGTCAGGGAATAAATAAATACGCTCACTGCGACTTTTTCTAGGACTCATCATGACTATGAAGTATCTCCTACTACAATTGACACAACTGAGAAAAATACTAGGACCTACTTCTCACAAAAAGTAAAACTTTGAACAGAAGTAGGTGGGGTGTTGATTTATAGCCACAGTATCCTCATCTGTTAGGACACTTTTATGTGCCAAACACCCAGTGATATAGGCAAATGTATTTAAACAAAGGTTGAGTAAGGTCTTTGCAGACTAGGTTCCTTAACCACACTTTTCCTCAGGTGCTTAACCTGCCATTGTGTGGCTAGAACTCATTCAGAATCTTAGAAAAAAGTAGAAGTTTGCATTTATCAGGTCGGATAAATTTAAATCTCTGTCTCCTTATACTGCATCCACGTTGACAAAGAATGTGGATGGATTTCACTCAGTTTAACAGAGAGTGACAGAGTAGATGTCTGAAATAGTTGTGAAGATTATAAAACCAAAATAAAAGATAAAACATGCCAACAAACATAAAGTTTACAAGACAGTTCCAAAAATGCAGGTTTTTAAAATAAGATAAATGATGTCTTTTGGACATAAAGATATGCCTAGCCTATGACAGACAGGCCAGACATGGGGAACTGGTTCTCCTGTGTTTTCACAAGTTGCATGAATACATTCCTAATAATTTCTCTCCCACTTGTGAACACAGTTGCAAATGCAAGGAGATAATCCTGTCAAAGACGCCAAATCATCTGTTCATTAAACTTGTATTCATAAGCCCCGTATTTGTGCAATATTCAGGCACAAATGCAAGGCATTAAATTGAAAGTATCTCTTAGGCTTCTTTACCCTGAAATACTTCACAGCTGCCATTTCTCTGTTCATTATCATTCTACTTCTTTTCACTACTGACCTTCTTCAACCACTCCCTTCATTTCCTCGATTCTCCATTCACATTTTAACTGTACGAATTTTGGCTTCTGTTTCAAGTACTGTATCAAAATTATACTCTCCGTAGTCATCTGGAATCTCTTGAGTGCTAAATATAAATTTTTTTTTCAGTGTCTACCTCTTCGCTCTCTCACGTTTCAAATACGTGATTTGACAATGGCATTTCTTGAAGCCAGATGGATTCCAGCACCTAAGCCGGCCCTGAGATCATGGCTGAGCATCTCCTTCTGCACACATTCTCCTTGCTTGGCTTCTGTGACTCTTGGCAATTTTCCTACCACATCTTCTCGTTCATTTCTCATTCATTCATCCACAAACACCTCATGTGGTTAGTGAAGGGCAGAAACAGGACTATATGCTGGTGATATAGTGATAAATAAAAAAAATTACTCCTGTTCTCAAATAACTCTTGTCTCCTTTTATGGCCAACTTCATCCTATGAACACTGAGGTGCTTCACTGTCTTTTATTTATCCAGGCTCCTTGAGAGAGCTCCTCTCTTCCCAGGACTTCAAGCTCATGAGCCTAAGCAAACGAATCACCAATTACATTGGCCACTGTCACTTCTTACCCACCAGTCAGCCAAAATGCAGAACATCCTCAGGACACTCCACCTTCTTCGTTTTGGCATTCCTTCATTCTCCCAGTTACCAAGACCCGAAGGGACTTAGACTCATCTTGCATGTTGTTCTTTCCCTTGCTATCCCTTTTCTATCTATTTATATATATCTGTCTGTCCATCCATCCATTCATGCATCAATCAGGTATCCTGTCTCTGTCTGTCTCTCTCTCTCTCTCACACACACACACACAAAACCTCTAAGTCCTATAGATTCTCCAAACTGTTCCTCCCATTCCATTCCCACTGTATTTCTCTCTTTTTTCAAAACATTCTTTTCTGGTATCTTATCCCTCTTCAAATCCATTCAATACAATAATCCAAGAATAATGTTCCAAAGCTGCTTCCTTTACATCACTCTGTTGCTCATAAACATTGGCACTCTTGCTTACATTGACTAGAATATTCCCACTACTTACTCAACTTAGCTATTCAAAATCATCTCTCAAATTCCAACTCAATTCCAATCTCCTAGGTGAATGTTTCTGGAGACCACTTTACAGTATTTAGTGACCTCTCAATATGACAGAAAGCATATTTGTGTATGCCATGCACGGCTCCAAAAATGGTCTCAGGAGTCTTACAAGATTCATAAAACAATAATGGTATTTTACCTGAATGTGGGAAGTCTATAAACGGAAGTAAGGTAGCTAATTGTTTTTATTGTGTGTATAAATACATGCCCTCAAACTCCCTTATATATTGAAAAAAATTGGCTTTCAAAAAGCAACACAAGGCGGGGGCCAAGATGGCGGACTAGGTGGACGCTACTGCGGATCCCTCTTGCAACAAAGACTCGGAAAAACAAGGGAATCGATCACATACATAACAATCTACGAACTCTGAACAAAAAGCACAGACTTAGAGACGGAAAACGAACAAATACGGGCAGACAGCGACTGTTTTCAGAACTAGGAGCCAGCGCACCAGCTGACTACTTGGAAAATCTAGTTTCCCAGTGATGGCTTGGAGACAGCAGTCCATATCAAACCACATAAAGAAACAGACCATGACAGCTTCTCCAACCCCCCAAACAAAAGAATCAAAATCTTTCCCAAATGAAGATACAATCCTGGAATTATCAGATACAGAATATAAAAAACTAATTTACAGAATGCTTAAAGATATCACAATTGAAATTAGGATAAATGCAGAAAAAGCCAAGGAACACACTGATAAAACTGTTGAAGAACTCAAAAAGATTATTCAAGAACATAGTGGAAAAATTAACAAGTTGCAAGAATCCATAGAGAGACAGCATGTAGAAATCCAAAAGATTAACAATAAAATTACAGAATTTGACAATGCAATAGAAAGTCAGAGGAGCAGACTCGAGCAATTAGAATGTAGACTGGGACTTCTGGAGGACCAGGGAAACAACACCAACATAGCTGAAAAAAAATCAAATAAAAGAATTAAAAAAAATGAAGAAACCCTAAGAATCATGTGGGACTCTATCAAGAAGGATAACTTGCGAGTAATTGGAGTCCCAGAACAGGGAGGGGGGACAGAAAACACAGAGAAAATAGTTGAAGAACTCCTGACACAAAACTTCCCTGACATCATGAAAGAAGAAAGCATATCTATCCAAGATGCTCATCGAACCCCATTTAAGATTGATCCAAAAAGAAAAACACCAAGACACATCATCATCAAACTTGCCAAAACCAAAGACAAACAGAAAATTTTAAAAGCAGCCAGGGAGAAAAGAAAGGTTTCCTTCAAGGGAGAATCAATAAGAATAAGTTCAGACTACTCAGCAGAAACCATGCAGGCAAGAAGGGAATGGGACGACATATACAGAGCACTAAACGAGAAAAACTGCCAACCAAGGATCATATATCCAGCAAAACTCTCTCTGAAATATGAAGGAGAAATTAAGATATTTACAGATAAACACAAGTTTAGAGAATTTGCAAAAACTAAACCAAGACTGTAAGAAATGCTAAAGGAGATTGTTTGGCCGGATGACCAATAATATCAGGTACCAGCACAATACAAGGTCACAAAACAGAACGTCGTGATATCAACGCAACTCAAACAGGGAAAGCACAAAAACAAACAAATTAAGACTAATTCTAAAAAATAAATAAATAAACAAAATAATACACACAACAGGAAATCATGGAAATCAATAGATAAACGATCAAAATAATCAAAAAGAGGGACTAAATATAGGAGGCATTGAACTGCCAGATGGAGAGTGATACAAGGCGAAATAGAAGGATACAAGTTAGGTTTTTACTTAGAAAAATAGGGGTAAATAAAAAGGTAACCACAAAACGGAATATCAATCCCATAACTCAAGAAAAAAGCCAAGAAAAACGTAACGACTCAATAAACACAAAGTTAAACATTATGAAAATGAGGATCTCACAAGCTACTAAGAAAAACATCTCAGCACAAAAAAGCATGTGGAAAAATGAAATGGCCAACAACACACATGAAAAGGCATCAAAATGACAGCACTAAAAACTTACTTATCTATAATTACACTGAATGTAAATGGACTAAATGCACCAATAAAGAGACAGAGAGTCACGGACTGGATAAAAAAACACGATCCATCTATATGCTGCCTACAAGAGACACACCTTAGACTTAGAGACACAAACAAACTAAAACTCAAAGGATGGAAAAAAATATATCAAGCAAACAATAAGCAAAAAAGAAGAGGAGTAGCAATATTAATTTCTGACAAAATAGACTTTAGACTTAAATCCGCCACAAAGGATAAAGAAGGACACTATATAATGATAAAAGGGACAATTGATCAGGAAGACATAACCATATTAAATATTTACGCACCTAATGACAGGGCTGCAAGATACATAAATCAAATTTTAACAGAATTGAAAAGTGAGATAGACACCTCCACATATATAGTAGGAGACTTCAACACACCACTTTCAGAGAAGGACAGGACATCCAGTAAGAAGCTCAATAGAGACACGGAAGACCTACTTACAACAATCAACCAACTTGACCTCATTGACTTATACAGAACTCTCCACCCAACTGCTGCAAAATATACTTTTTTTTCTAGCGCACATGGAACATTCTCTAGAATAGACCACATATTAGGGCATAAAACAAATCTTTCCAGAATCCAAAACATCGAAATATTACAAAGCATCTTCTCAGACCACAAGGCAATGAAGCTAGAAATCAATAACAGAAAAACTAGGGAAAAGAAATCAAATACTTGGAAAATGAACAATACCCTCCTGAAAAAAGACTGGGTTATAGAAGACATCAAGGAGGGAATAAGGAAATTCTTAGAAAGCAACGAGAATGAAAATACTTCCTATCAAAACCTCTGGGACACAGCAAAAGCAGTGCTCAGAGGCCAATTTATATCGATAAATGCACACATACAAAAAGAAGAAAGAGCCAAAATCAGAGAACTGTCCCGACAACTTGAGCAAATAGAAAGTGAGCAACAAAAGAATCCATCAGGCACCCGAAGAAAACAAATAATAAAAATTAGAGCTGAACTAAATGAATTAGAGAACAGAAAAACAATTGAAAGAATCAAAAAAGCCAAAAGCTGGTTCTTTGAAAAAATTAACAAAATTGATAAACCATTGGCTAGACTGACTAAAGAAAAACAGGAAAGGAAACAAATAACCCGAATAAGAAACGAGAAGGACCACATCACAACAGAACCAAATGAAATCAAAAGAATCATATCAGATTACTACATAAAATTGTACTCTAACAAATTTGAAAACCTAGAAGAAATGGATAAATTCTTGGAAAAATACCACCTACCTAAACTAACACATTCAGAAGTAGAACAACTAAATAGACCCATAACAAAAAAAGAGATTGAAACGGTAATCAAAAAACTCCCAACAAAAAAAAGTCCTGGCCCAGATGGCTTCACTGCAGAGTTCTACCAAACCTTCAGGGAAGACTTAACACCATTACTATTGAAGGTATTTCAAAGTATAGAAAAAGACGGAATACTACCCAACTCATTCTATGAAGCTACCATCTCCCTGATACCAAAACCAGGTAAAGACATTACAAAAAAAGAAAATTTTAGACCTATATCCCTCATGAACATAGATGCAAAAATCCTTAATAAAATTCTAGCCAATAGAATCCAACAACACATCAAAAAAATAATTCACCCTGATCAAGTGGGATTTATACCAGGTATGCAAGGCTGGTTTAATATCAGAAAAACCATTAATGTAATCCATCACATAAATAAAACAAAAGACAAAAACCACATGATCTTATCAATTGATGCAGAAAAGGCATTTGACAAAGTCCAACACCCATTTATGATAAAAACTCTCACCAAAATAGGAATTGAAGGAAAATTCCTCAACATAATAAAGGGCATATATGCAAAGCCGACGGCCAATATCACTCTAAATGGAGAGAACCTGAAAGCATTTCCCTTGAGAACGGGAACCAGACAAGGATGCCCTTTATCACCACTCTTATTCAACATCGTACTTGAAGTCCTAGCCAGAGCAATTAGGCTAGACAAAGAAATAAAGGGTATCCAGATTGGTAAGGAGGAAGTAAAGCTATCACTATTTGCAGATGACATGATCGTATACATGGAAAACCCTAAGAAATCCTCCAGAAAACTACTGAAACTAATAGAAGAGTTTGGAAGAGTCTCAGGATATAAAATAAACATACAAAAATCACTTGGATTCCTCTACATCAACAAAAAGAACACCGAAGAGGAAATAACCAAATCAATACCATTCACAGTAGCCCCCCAGAAGATAAAATACTTAGGAATAAATCTTACCAAGGATGTAAAAGACCTATACAAAGAAAACTATAAAACTCTGCTACAAGAAATTCAAAAGGACACACTTAAATGGAAAAACATACACTGCTCATGGATAGGAAGACTTAACATAGTAAAAATGTCTATTCTACCAAAAGCCATTTATACATACAACGCACTTCCAATCCAAATACCAATGTCATACTTTAAGGGAATAGAGAAACAAATCACTAATTTCATATGGAAAGGAAAGAACCCCCGGATAAGCAAAACATTACTGAAAGAGAAGAAGAAAGTGGGAGGCCTCACCCTACCTGATTTCAGAACCTATTATATAGCCACAGTAGTCAAAACAGCCTGGTACTGGTACAACAACAGGCACATAGACCAATGGAACAGAATTGAGAATCCAGATATAAATCCATCCATTTATGAGCAGCTGATATTTGACAAAGGACCAGTGTCAGTCAATTGGGGAAATAATAGTCTTTTTAACAAATGGTGCTGGCATACCTGGATATCCATTTGCAAAAGAATGAAACAGGACCCATACCTCACACCATGCACAAAAACTAACTCCAAGTGGATCAAAGACCTAAACATAAAGACTAAAACGATAAAGATCATGGAAGAAAAAATAGGATCTACCCTAGGAGCCCTAATACAGGGCATAAACAGAATACAAAACATTGCCAGAAATGATGAAGAGAAACCAGATAACTGGGAGCTCCTGAAAATCAAACACCTATGCTCATCTAAAGACTTCACCAAAAGAGTAAAAAGACCACCTACAGACTGGGAAAGAATATTCAGCTATGACATCTCAGACCAGCGCCTGATCTCTAAAATCTACATGATTCTGTCAAAACTCAACCACAAAAAGACAACCCAATCAAGAAGTGGGCAAAGGATATGAACACACATTTCACTAAGGAAGATATTCAGGCAGCCAACAGATACATGAGAAAATGCTCTCGATCATTAGTCATTAGAGAAATGCAAATTAAAACTATGATGAGATTCCATCTGACACCAACTAGACTGGCATTAATTCAAAAAACACAAAATAATAAATGTTGGAGAGGCTGCGGAGAGACTGGAACTCTCATACACTGCTGGTGGGGTTGTAAAATGGTACAACCACTTTGGAAATCCATCTGGCGTTATCTTAAACAGTTAGAAATAGAACTACCATACAACCCAGAAATCCCACTCCTCGGAATATACCCTAAAAATACAAGACCCTTCACACAAACAGATATATGCACACCCATGTTTATTGCAGCTCTGTTTACAATAGCAAAAAGCTGGAAGCAACCAAGATGTCCATCAACGGACGAATGGGTAAATAAATTGTGGTATATTCACACAATGGAATACTACGCATCGATAAAGAACAGTGACGAATCTCTGAAACACTTCATAACATGGAGGAATCTGGAAGGCATTATGCTGAGCGAAATGAGTCAGTTGCAAAAGGACAAATATTGTATAAGACCACTATTATAAGATCTTGAGAAATAGAAAAAACGGAAAAGAACACATACTTTTGTGGTTACAAAGGGGGGAGGGAGGGAGGGAGGGAGGGAGAGGGCTTTTTATTGATCAATCTGTAGATGGGAACTGCTTTGGGTGAAGGGAAAGACAACACTCAAAACATGGAAGGTCAGCCTAATTGGACAGGATTAAAAGTAAAGAGGTTTCCGAGATAAAATGAAAGCTTCAAAGGATAGCGAAGCAGGGGCTGGGGTCTGGGGAACTTGGTTTGAGAGGACTTCTAAATCAATGGGCAAAACAATTCTATTATGAAAACACTCTGCATCCCACTTTGAATTGTGGCACCTGGGGTCCTAAATGCCAACAAGCAGCCATCTAAAATACATTAATTGGTCTCAACCCACCGGGAGCAAAGGCAAAGGAAGAACACCAAGGTCACACGACAACTAAGAACCCAAGAGACAGAAAGGGCCACTTGAACCAGAGACCTACAATATCCTGAGACCAGAAGAACTAGTTGGTGCCCGGCCACAATCGATGTCTGCCCTGTCAGGGAACACAACAGACAACTCCTGAGGGAGCAGGAGACCAATGGGATGCAGACCCCAAATTCTCATTAAAAGACCACACCTAATGGTATGATTGCGACTAGAGGAATCCCAGAGACAATGCTCCCCAGAACTTCTGATGGCACAGGACAGGAACCATCCCCGAAGACAAATCATCAGGCATGAAAAGGACTGGTCAGTGGGGGGGGGAGAGAGATACTGATGAAGAGTGAGCTAATTAAATCAGGTGGACACAGGAGAGTGTGTTGGCAACTCTTGACTGGAGGGGGGATGGGAAGATAGAGAGAGAGGGAAGAAGGTAAAATTGGCACGAAACGAGAGACTGTAAGGGCTGCCTCAATAGGGGGAGAGCAAGTGGGAGAAGGGAGTAAGATGTATGTAAACCTACATGTGACAGACTGATTGGAATGGTAAATGTTCACTTGAAGCTTAATAAAAATTTAAAAAAAAAAAAAAAAAGCAACACAAAATATACTTCACAATAAATACAAAGAAGCGCTGGAACTATATGAGATTAAACCCAAAACAAAATCAAACCCATTGCTGTTGGGTCAATTCTGACTACAGGAACCCCACAGGACAGAGTAGAATTGCTCCACAGAGTTTCCAAGGAGCAGCTGTTGGATTCAAACTGTTGACCTTTCAGTTAGCAGCTGAGCTCTTAAACACTGTGCCCCCAGGGCTCTCTGAAACCAATTACTTGATTGCTTTTTAGTCAAATATTCTATAGCTTACTTAAAACAACATCCAACATTAGAGTATGTGGTACTTCCCTCTTCCTGAAATATTATTTTAGAGGGGGGGAAAAACCTTAGTCTTGTAGTCAAACATATATTGTATAATATACTGAAATAATAAAGTCAAACATAGATACATTTAGCCATATAGATATTACAAAATTCTGCAAGTGAAAAAGTCATAAGCCCAATAAAAATGAACCAAAAATAATATGTGAAATTTGTAGAAAGGTTTAGAAAATCCTTTTTCAAAGCGTACGTTTCTGAAGATGCTAATAGATGTCACGAGGAAGTAAGAATACAATGTTTTAGGAAAGTTAGGGCACCATCGCATATCCTATTTTCCTCTTAGAATTCACAATGTAAATTAACATAAGAAAAATTCTGTAAGTTTTACAGAAAAGAAATTTTAGTTTTGTTTAATACTTTGCTTCCCAAACTTTGTGACCATAGAGCACTTTCCTTGTTGCTGTGTGGAAGTAATACATCTAACTTGTAAGACTATGGTGAGGATTAAGGTAAATGATATTAAACATGTTCAGAAAATACGTTAGGTACTTAATTCACTTTTTTATTATTAGTAGTGGGTTTTTAGTTTTTTTAATTAAATGTAAGATAGTTCAACTCTGTTTCATTACCAGCAATTTTCTTACTAAGAAAAGCAATTTCAATTCACTTGAATAAAAAGTAGATTTCCACAACTGTTATATAGTGTGTGCATACGTATACATTATACTTGCAAAGTTATTTAGGCAGAAGTGCAATTTCTTTTTCTGCTTGTTCAGAATATAGTTTTTTGAACTCATACTCAGGAAAACAATTGCTCTGTAGTTAAGTTTAGGTTCTGGAATAAGTGCAATCCTATAATACATATCTAACGGTTCAGAGGAAAAAGAGATTCTTGCTATATTTTTATAACAATGAACACGGAATAATCCAAAAAAAAAAAAAAAAACCCAAAGAAAGTCTTAATGGAAATTAAATTTAAGAGGTTAACATATTTTCTTTACCAGCAGTATTTAGTTATAAATTTACTGGACCAAAACTCAGCCTAGGAAAGCACTGGAAGGTTTCAGTGGTACAAAGGAACATAAAGTTCCCGAGTCACTGTGGGTAGGAAGAATGTGGCCCAACATAGAAGCTCAGAGCTTGTTCCACGTTTATGTAACATAGCTTCAGATATACAGTCCTTTATAACTTATGTTCTCACCCAAGGACCCATAAGGAAAGAGTCTGATAATTTTAGATGACTGAACATTTGTGCTGTGTTAAATTTAAAATTGGATAAAAGCTACGAGAATAAAAAACTTCATATTCCTTTGCATAAATTGGGATGCTTTATCAAATATGTTTGGCAAATAGATGAATGTCACCTGAAGTGATACAACAAATACATCGCAGGAAAAGAGTAAAGGGTACAAAGACCCACGTATATAAGGGATAAAGGTGCCATTTCAGAACCATCAAGAATGATGCATTATGTAAGAAATGGTATCAAGACAACTGGCTACTAACATGGCAGAAAACATGTGAGATTCTTATTGTCCTACACCAAAATAAATGTCATTTGGACTTAAAAATTTTAACATAATGAAACCGAACTATAAAAGTGCTAGAAGAAAACATTTTTATAACCTTGGATGGAAAAGCTTTCTGAAAGAAAATTCGAAACCGAAATGCTACAAAAAAATGTAGCAAAACGTACCTCACGAAAATTAAAACTGCTAAATGCCATAAGGCTTCATAAATAAAGTTAAAAGGCAGGTCAACAAAAAGGAGAAAATACACGTAACACATATAAAAGTGATGAATATAAGGGACTACAAAACTAGCATCTATGATTAATAAGAAAAGATAAAAGTCTCAAAAAATGAATAAAGAATATAAACATGAAATTCATAGCTGAAGATATACAAATGTTTATGTAAGCATTAAAAGATGATCAATCACTCTAATAATCAGAAAAATGCAATCTAAAACTCAAGGTAACAGAGAGGCAAAATTTAAGAAGACTATAATATTAAATATTGGCAAGAAGAAATGGGTATCACTGGTTATCAGGCAAGTGGGCAAAGGCTTTTGGAAGTCATTTCGATGGTATCCATCAAAGTTAAAATAGACAAACACGTTTGGATTCAGGACTTTAATTTCTAGGAAACTGTCCATAAAGAGAGTCATTTAACCATTATTTGTAACAGCTCAACTCTGGAGAAAAATTTAAAACAATATCCACAAGTAGAGGAACACCCATTGATTTACGTTGTGCCCATGTTATTATAGGCCTCTAATTTTTTTTTACTGCTGAGAGGTAACGGTATCCTTGCATGCTTGCCTCCCTGGGTCAGAGCTGGTCTCCTACAAAGCTCCCTGGAAGGCAGCTGCCCCTGTGGCCTTGAGGACTCCAGCCTGACCACAAGAAGGGAGAGGTGACCTCAGAACAAGGCTAGGGAGCAGTCTGCCAGGTCCTATGCCTGCAGGGCCACAGCCCTGACACACCCCCAGGGGCTGGAACTGCCACAGTCACGTGGCTGAAAAGTCCCACAGCCAAAGGGCTGAGGCCTTTCCCGGACCTGCTGTCTGGCACAGTGAGATCCCTGTTGGCTGCCCCAGAGAGCAGTGGGTGATGAGCTAGGCTCGGGGCAATCACCCTCTACTATAAAACAGAAAAAAATTTTTTTTTTTTTTTTTTTTCTGTGAATTCCTCCAGGAAGCGCTGCTGAGAGCGCCTGGGGTGTGAACTGCCTGACTATCCCTCCTGATGCGTGGGACAAAAGCCATTAAACAGAAGGAACTGGATCTTACATACTGACATGAAAACACTTCCCAGGCACACTGTTTAGTACGAAAAAAAAAAAAAAAAAAGGCAAGTCCCAGAAAAATCCATCCATGATTCTTCTCGGCTTTTCAAAAGCATATATGTATACATAAACCAAACCAAGCCCGTTCCCGTTGAGTCAATTTTGACTCCCAGTGACCCTACAGGACAGAGTAGAACTGCCCCACAGAGTTTTCAAGGAGCAGCTGGTGGATTTGAACTACCAACCTTTTGGTTAGCAGCCAAGATCTTAACCACTGTGCCACCAGGGCTTCTTATGTATACACGGAGATACAGAAATGCATTAAATGGACATTAGATGGTCAGTATTTTTGAGGATCACTTGAATTATTTATGAGAATCTCCCTGTATGTTATTCATATAAAGAAAACATAAAAACCAGAAAAAAAAACCCAATGGTCAAAATATTATTATTTTTTTTTTAATTAACTTTTATTGAGCTTCAAGTGAATGTTTACAAATCAAGTCAGACTGTCACATATAAGTTTATATACACCTTACTCCGTACTCCCACTTGATCTCCCCCAATGGGTCAGGCCTTCCAGTCTCTCCTTTCGTGACAATTTTGCCAGCTTCCAACTCTCTCTATCCTCCCATCCCCCCTCCAGACAGGAGATGCCAACACAGTCTCAAGTGTCCACCTGATATAATTAGCTATCTCTCTCCTACCCACTGTCCAGTCCCTTTCATGTCTGATGAGTTGTCTTCGGGAATGGTTCCTGTCCTGGGCCAACAGAAGGTTTAGGGACCATGACCGCCGGGATTCCTCTAGTCTCAGTCAGACCATTAAGTATGGTCTTTTTGTGAGAATTTGGGGTCTGCATCCCACTGATCTCCTGCTCCCTCAGGGGTTCTCTGTTGTGCTCCCTGTCAGGGCAGTCATCGATTGTGGCCGGGCACCAAATAGTTCTTCTGGTCTCAGGATGATGTAGGTCTCTGGTTCATGTGGCCCTTTCTGTCTCTTGGGCTCTTAGTTATCGTGTGACCTTGGTGTTCTTCATTCTCCTTTGCTCCAGGTGGGTTGAGACCAATTGATGCATCTTAGTTGGCCGCTTGTTAGCATTTAAGACCCCAGACGCCACATTTCAAAGTGGGGTGCAGAATGTTTTCATAATAGAATTATTTTGCCAATTGACTTAGAAGTCCCCTTAAACCATGGTCCCCAAATCCCTGCCATCGCTCCGCTGACCTTTGAAGCATTCAGTTTATCCCGGAAACTTCTTTGCTTTTGGTCCAGTCCAGTTGAGCTGACCTTCCATGTATTGAGTATTGTCCTTCCCTTCACCTAAAGCAGTTCTTAGCTACTAATTAATCAGTAAAAAACCCTCTCCCACCCTCCCTCCCTCGTAACCACAAAAGTATGTGTTCTTCTCAGTTTATACTATCAAAATATTATTTTACAAACTCATCACATAGTGTTCTATAGAATGTAAATATTATAAACAATCTAAGGAATGGTAGAGCTGATATAAGTTGGGAATAGAGCTGGAAAAGTTTACATACAATAATTCTCACATCTACATAGAGGGGATTCAATCTGATGAATTTAGGAAAAGATGAACGTGAGGTAGTTCAAGTTATAAAGGTAATCAATCACGAGGAGAATCAAAAACAATACTGTAATAAAAATAGGGAAAAGAGGAAGGTATAGTGGGAGGCAGGATAACTGAGCTACATTCTTTATGATGCTGCCTACAAACTGAGACACAGAAATGTAAGCAAAGCGTTCAGATTATCTTCAGAAGACAAAAAAAACTGAAATGATTTATAAGTAGTTACCTCAGGACAAGAGGAAGACGGGAATAGAGTGTGGTGGTAAGATTCTCTTGAAACGGCAAATTTTAAATAGTAAAAGTAATGTGAAAAATGTTGTCTTATGACCTTAAAATAGATACTTTAAAATAATGGCATAATATTTAATTACATACAAAATTGTCCAAAGCCTCTTTTTCTACTAAGTGAAGAGAAAAGAGTTGAGACAGCTGAGGTCATCACAAAATATAACCTTTGAAATATTTTCTCCAAAGCCAACCTTTTATTGGGAAATTTCTGGATCATCTTGTTCTAAATTCTATGAATTTTCTTTTTGTTTTATTCTAACTGGCAGCTATCTATTCAAGTAGGATGACTGATCACTATTTTGGATCATTATTTCCTGGTTTTCATAAATCATGACCATTTGAAATCAATTCCTATGACAATAAACTTGATGCCCACTGCTTCTTTCTCTCCAGTTCTCAGTTATAATTTTGTTAATGTTTGTTAACGCTACATCATCCCTGGCAGATGATATGAAAACAGAGCAATGTTTTATAAGCAAAACAAAAACAAAAACCACCCTTTAAGTTTGCATAGAAATGGATGAAGAACTGAGGAATTTCTGGTTCTGTCCTGCTTGTCTTGAGTGGATCTAAATGTACCAGATCTGCATTATGCTGCTGTTCAAGTGCTCACAGCTGACTGTAGAGTGTGCAGCTAGCATAATGTATTTTTCACAAGCCAAGGTGCATATGGAAAAGCTCCTGGTGGCAGCCACAGCACCCGTGTTATCTGTGACCCAAAGGAGACTGCTACATATCTAGGTGCTGGTCTCGGCTGCCAGTCAGGCTAGGCTTTCATACTCACCATTAGGCGCTGTCAGAATATAGGGGCAAAGAGTTAACACACTTGACTGCTAACCGAAAGGCTGGAGGTTAGGGTCCACCCAGAGGCACCTCAGAAGGAAGGCCTGATGATCTCCTTCTGAAAAACCAGCCACTGAAAACCCTATGGAGCAGTTCTACTCTGACCCACATGGGGTCACCATGAGTCGGAACTGACTCGACAGGTACGAGAACTGGATATAGACAGAAAAATAAAAATGAATCCTGTGCCCTCAAAGAGATTATGATTTAGTAGGAGAGATGAGTACATAACTACAACAAAGGGCCTGCTTTACAAAAGGAAACTTAGTTTTGAGACATGGTGGAAAATCCCATGTCTGTTGACAGGGGGCTGCACCTCACCTTCAATGATGTCTTGCTTTCCTTACAATTCAAAATGTCTTATCAACTTCCCACTGATGTTAGAGGGAAATCAATGAACTGCACACTTACCTATCAATAAACCACTCCCTTCAATATGTTTGTAATTTAAGATTTTTCCATACTATTCATTATACTTGCTCCTTCTATTCTATTCACGAGCATGAATACTTCTCATCTTTTGTTCACTATTCGTGCTTCCCTCACCCACCTGCCCTTAAATCAGGTCTCTGTCCAAATGGGTGCTCATGGTCTATGCAACCAATAACAGAAACTATCTACTTTAAAACTAACAACCTCCTTTCCCCCTTCCATTTGATTGAAGAACAATGAACATCACAAGGAAGAAATGGGAGGAAGCAACACGCAATTTTCTCTCTGTTTAAAAACTCAAATTATTTCCTTAGAATGTAACGTTTCAAGACCAGCCCTACTCACACTGCATAACGAGAAAAAAAAACCCATGATTCCCCACACACGGTCAGAGTTGGGTTGTCCCCTGAGCCAAGGAGGAAGGAAGGGGACATTGGGAAGAACAAGCCCTACAGAACTTTGATCTTTTCTTGATTCTCATTTTTTTTTTTTCTTTTAGCCCCAAAGAGGAAAAAAATACATCTCACTAACTGTTTCACTTCTTAATATACTGATATGATATGTCCAGTATAAAGAAGATGGGGGAAAAACTGTGTAGAGAAAAAGGGCAACCTGTTAGACTTCTATCTCACATTAAGTCAGGTCAACAAGCTGAGTGCTTCTCTAAGCACGACTAAACCTTGTAAGTTCAAGCAACTATTAGATGCTATAAACCATGTGCTTATAAGAAACTAATGCCCCAACATTTCCTTGGTTGATTATACTTGAAAGAAACAGAAATTCAGCTAACCAATTAACCCAGTATGATGCCAATAGGGCTTTGGGGAAAAGGTCTACATGGCCAAAGAAGTTCGGGAAATTTAGGTTAAACAAAATGACATGTCTTTCTTTACTACAGGGATTATTTGAGTCTTTAATATGCTGGTCATTGTGGGTCAGAAGGGAGTGGACAAGGGATACGATATGTACAGTGTCTCCCAAACTTATCTGACCCAGGAAGCATTTCTTCAAGGCTGAGCTAACGATATTTCTTACAGCTCGTGATTTGTGAAAATCAGAACTCCAAATTAGTGCTACACACTGTTTCTATTGCTTCCACTTATCTTTTGTCTAGCTGGCATTAACTGCTGGTGGAAACTCTTTATTGCTATAATCCTGCCATTCTTTCAGTCCTGAAAATACACATAGATCCCAAATCTCTACCTGTATGTAGTCATGTCCTTACAGGGTAGGCTTAATTCTTTACATTTCCTTTTTTTTTTTTAGGCTTAGCAAAGTGAGATCCTGTAAAACAGGAAAGGCATGTGGAAGAGCAGCTTTCTAGAAGAAAGAAATCTTCACTAAAAATGTATAGGGAAAGGTAGCAGCCTAACATCCTCCTAGGTCCAATTTTGAGAGCGCTTAGGTAGGCAAAGAAAAAACAAAGGCACACAGAAACATATCAATGGAAGGGACCGAACTATACAAAATACAGTCACAAAAGTGACTTGAAACAAATCACTTAGAAGAAAACATTACTGTACAAATCAAGTAATTATAAAAAAATAAGAAATGATTTATATTTCTAGTTGAAAGCTTTCCAAATTCAAGGTGATACGAGTAAAAATTGTACTGAACCAGAAGGATGTTTCACGTTTTGAATTGTCTAGGTGAGAACTTGGCTTCATCTGGGACAACCTAATGATGTCTAAAAAAAAAAAAAAAGAGGACAATAAAAGAGCTCGATTTTCCAAAAGCACAACTTTCTGCATTCATGCATAAGAACACAGTTTACTGGATCATTGTACAGGCCCAATTGTACAAATCACTCCATGCTCCTACACTCACTTGTCTGTTAGGGGCAGGGGCGGGGGTTGCCAAAAAATTTAAATAATTTTTTTTTTTTTTTTTTTAATTTAAAAGTGGCTGACAGGAAGCTTCACACTTCACAACTGCATATATGACGAATCTACCTTCCACCCAATGAAGGATTAAAGCAATGAGGTGGCATAGATATTAACACAGAAAGTTTATTTTCTGGCTCTCTCTCAAGTATTTACACTACACCACTATAGAAAACAGTAAACTTACTTCTCTTTGAAAAGACTTTTGAACACTATTTCCCTGGCTTGAACTCTATTCCTTACAAAGCTCTCTGAGGTAAGTGTATTCTTGTCAGTATTAGGTTTTAAATGCGTACTTGATTAATTTTATTAAAATTGAGTCCTATCAAGGAGTATTTAAGCCTTGTATAATTCCAAAGTTACCCGATCACTTTTGGAGAGAAAAGTAACAGAGAAGAGTGGCTGACGATGAGGGACGATGAGATTTATTTAATAATCTACGTCCATCTTTACAAACACGTTCTATGTGATCCATTTAAAAACACTAACTGGTTCATTTCAGTCCCTGCAAACAATGCTTCCCTTTGTCCCTTGTAAGTCTCTCAAATGTCTTATTTTAAAGGAATATATAGTACTCCCGGAAGACATTTTCCCATTTCTATTCTCTTCAACTCCTGTGAGCCCTTGTTCTGTGTGATAAGGCAATCTCCTCCGGGATCTGAGCTGTGTAGTTTCGCACCACGAGTGACAAGGACTCGACTTGAATAACTGCTGTGCGCAGGTTGTAATTATGTCAGCTGGAGTGTTGAACAAGGGGGCTGATTAATGTGCGCCCGGCCCAGGCGCAGTCCCTATCAAAACCTCCGCGCAGGCCAGCAGTGGGGACGGGTTAGAGCAAAAAGACAAAACATGCTGTAGCGTCCATGAGAGATGAATTGCTCCAACAGTCTTCAGGCAGATGTTCCGGGACAGTATAATATACAATTACTCTGCCTTATCACCTTCCCAGGGACAATAAAGCTTCCTCCTTCTATAGCTCATGTGAGTGACGGCAAAATTAGTTTTACTTTTACAACGCTGACTCACTTATCATGTTGCCTTGATTGTGCTTTTACAGCTAAAGAAAACATATATTCCACTTTTAAACTTAAAAAAAAAAAAAAACCTTAAAAATAAAACTGGAACCTTGTTTGCAGTCTCTTTTACACCAGAGCATACACTGTTTTAAAAGACCATTTTGTTAAAGGAGACACAAGGAAGGTAATATATATCTGCGCGTGTGTAGTTAAAAACAAGTATGTATGCATAACTCAAGAAGTAAGCTCTGGATTGTATAATCATTACAATCATAGCATCATTTTTTAAGGGTAGTACAGAAATCATTAATTGGAAGGAACATGTGTAATTAAGAAAATACATATGCTGATACTGTCCATGTATCTCTCTGGCACAGGGCCCCGGCTTCTCAGGTCTAAAGGACGCATTCCGGTGTCGCAGGCCCTCCTTATGGTATTTCTACTCTGAGTCTTCGGAGTCTGGTTTTCCTTAAGGAAGAGACATTAGCAGAGTAAAGGAGGCTTCCCAGCCTCTGGCCCCCTTTTTTTAAAAATGCATTATAGCCAAGGCTAAAACCTACTTCAGCAGCATTTTGGTGTTTCTATCATCTTTATTTGTACTTAGAGAAATTTTGCCAGAAGTTTGTAACATAAACAAAATGTAAGTATCCTAATTGGAAAAGGGAGGTATGCCTTTTATTTTCAAAACTGAAAAACAAGCAAAACTAGAACTTGAGAGGCAGCCCTAACAATATCTTGTGGTAACCCTGTCTGATAATGAAAGAAAGCAACAAAGATTGCAGGAGAATCAAAGAAAATCCATACAGGATGTTAGCGAACACGAAAATAGCATACATCAACCTGTGGGGCAATATATATGACTTATTTCCACTTTTTAGTGGTTTAGTACAACTGACGCCAACACTCAGCTGTTATCATACACCCTAAGTCATGAAAACAAATCATGTGCCCTATCTCACCCTGAGGAGTGATAGATTTGCTTTCTCTTTTCATATTATACACACACTTACTCCAATACCCACCTGAACCTTATTATTACATTTCTCTTGGTAGTACACATTCCAGTAGAGGTATATGTTGCTAGAAATATGGCAATTTGAAGAAGATAGGGGGTCTGTCGAAAAGTGTCTTAACCAGAAGTTTTAGTACAGAACAACATATATAAACAACCCAATTAATAAGCTCATGATTAGCAAAAAGAGTTATGTTTATAATTGCTGAGGGAAATATCACACAAACAAAAGGTAGGTAAAAACAAACCAGTGGGAATCAGGTGTCATCACAATAAATGACTGGTGTGCTATTCGGTTGGCTTATGATGTCACCAGTGTCCTGTTAGATCTATTGGGCTTAGAAATACCCTGAGACATTAGCAAAAATTGTTTGGAACAAGTCATAGAAAAGATGTCACGTTTCAAAAGACTACATTTAAAACGAGTACTCTTTAAATGATTATACTGAATTGTTAGCTAGCAGCAATCAAATTTTCGAATTAATGAGTAACAGTTAAAGCGATACAGCCTCTTGTGGAAACTCTTCACACAAGGCAAATACAATTCCCATGTTTGGGTGTGTATGGCACAATCTCTACTTCTTGATTACAATTTTTGAACACAAAGAAAATAAAATGTTGTGCTGTACAGGCCCGGAAATGCAGACAAAATCGTTAGAGCAGCTGTACAAGAATGGCTGAGGGTCTGAAGCCAGAGCTCTGCGTCTCGAGGGAGAAATAACAGGAAGAACAGGGAGGCCATGGGCTAGAATTCACTGAGGATGGTTCCAAAATTGCTGAGCCACTTACACGTCACGGCACCCGCAACTGATACATGCTATCCTAACCTAGGGATCATTCTCCTTTCAGCCTCACTGCTTCCATTGGCTCTTTCACCGTGCATATAAGCATTGAGGTAAAATTTCAAAAGCAATCTTACACAACCAATGAACACTAACACACACACATAATCTGTATCATCTATCTGCCCTTCTAGAGGAGCCCTGTGGTACAGTGGTTAAGTGCTCGGCTGCTAACCAAAGGGTCAGTGGTTTGAACCCACCGCCTCTCTACAGAAGAAAGACATGGCAATCTGCTTTCCTAAAGAGTACAGCCTTAGAAACCCTTTAGGGCAGTTCTGCTGTGTCCTATAGGGTCACTATGAGTTGGAATCGACTCGATAGCAATGGGTTTTGGATTTGCCCTTCTACAGGATTCCGGGTGGTGCAGTGGTTAAGTGCTCGGCTACTAACCAAAAAGTCAATGGTTCAAACCTACCAGTAGCTCTGCGGGAGAAAGACCTGGTGATCGCTTCCATAAAGATTTAGTCTTGGAAACCCTATGAGGGCAGTTCTACCCTGTCCTCTAGGGTTCCACTCAATGGGAACCGGTTTGCTTTTTTATCTACCCTATCAGCCCCTACCATCTCTCCTTCCCTTTATTTCAAACGTTTTGAAAGCGCAGTCTTCAAGGAAAGTTTCTTTCAAAACCAGACAACTTGTATTCTTACCATTTCTTCACCTCAGTTCACTCATTTAGTTTCTGTCTCTACCACTTTATGGAAACTGGTCTCCTGGGAGAACTAGTAACCACTGAGTCCCTGAGGCCAGTGAACAGCACTGTCCTTCTTCCATCTAACTTGTGACATGGCCACACCCTTACTTATATAGGACACCTCTCTCTCTGAAGCCCCTTCTTTTTCTGTGAGGCTATTTCTCCCTTTCTCTTACGGTTTGTCCCTCAGCTTTCCTCATTTTATACATTTTATAAGGGAAATCTTATCCACATCACTGGCTTCAAGTTCCACATCTATTAGTATTCACCTATACATCTATTTACATGTTTATATTTGGATATCCCTTGAGCACTTCAAAGTTAACATACTCCTCGTATTTCTTCCTCCCCTTCTGTTGAGCCCCTGCCTGCATGGCACCACTGTTCATCAGCAGCCCAGACCAGGACATCCCAGGGCTGATGTACCTCTTCTTGTCACCCGCTCCCAGTGTCCCTTCATTGGGTTAACGAGTATTTGAATCAGTCCCTCAGTCTATCTGTCTGCCACTGGTTTCACTTAGGGCTAGGCCCTTAGTATTTTCCACCTGTGCCTCTGCAATTGTCTTTTAATTGTCTGCGATTGCCCCCTGCTATGTCGCTCTCTAACTCATCATTTACACTCTCCAAAGTGTAATGTGCCTGTATCATTTTCTTGCCTACAATTCTCCACTGTCTACCCACTACTTTTAGAGTAAATCTCAAATGATTTAGAATGGACAAGAAGCCCACACTTACTCCTTGGTGTGTCTCATGTACCCTACAACCAGGGCTTGCTGAAGTAAGAAGATAGCTTAAAACCAGATTGTAAGTATAATTTGGAGGTGACCACTAGAGCTGAGTCTTATTTTTAATTAAAATTAAAGATAGGGGATATTTTTAAATCAAAACAAATTTCTCATATTTAATGTCAACTACTTTCTCCCAAAACAATCCAACCCAAGAAATTGCCTTATTTAAATACAAACACTAAAAATTTACCCACTTTTCTTACAATGGAAAAATTTTTATTTGTGTTATGACACTTCATATAATATTTGCTAAAAGCTGTAGTTTAAGATAAAGGAACAAACTGTATTCAGGAAAGGAAGGACCTAAGTTAAGGAACATATATTCAAAATCTACACATGGGAGATTTCCAAACAGTGATTAAAAGCAATTGATATAAAAGATGTGAAATGAGGGACTTGGATTGTTTAGCAAGATCCAAGCCAAGACAATTAAGAGTAAGAGAATAAAATGTAAATGGGTAAAAGGAAAGATTAATATTAGGTTAAAATTTCCTGTAGGGAAAAGTATCAGGTTACACATTACGTTATCAAATGATGAATTACATTTTATCTCAATTCTGGCTCACTATAGCTCTGGAGTAAAGAACAACATAATGGAGTTTCCTTAAAAAAAAAAAATTCAGAAATAGTTTTTGTTATAATATAAACTAATACTTGTCACAAACAGGAAATATCGAACAGAGTCTACATAAGTATTTCATTCTCTTAATTAAGAAAATACTGCTGTGAAATTTATAAAAGCCATAATATTATCTTTCTAATCTTAAGAAAAATATACACGATATACGATTATGCATAAAAATATACATAATATAGATACCACATAGAAGGTAGCACCTTACTTTCTAAAGAAAGTTTTACGTATGAGAAGATATGCTGATACATTATTTTAGATTTTCATTTGTAGAAATCATATAAATGTTCAAGATTTACTAAATTTATTAAACACCTTTAAGAAACATTTTTAAGCTCACCAAGTAGCTACTTTTATTTCCTCTGTCCCATACAACCTACTGCATCATCATTTTCTGAAATGTTCCAGTGTTTTCTTTCCTTCTTTGTTTCCTTCATGATTCTTTTACAGTTAAGGCCCTGAAGAGGCAGTATCAAAATATGCTGAAACAGAGGATGGGGAAGGAAACTAAAAAACTGGTATCTTAACATCCTGACTGAACTAAGGGTAATTGGTCAAAGTTTTATACATCAGTGAAATCAGATGTGCTAACTAACCTGAATTTTCAAGGCTAACAATAAATAACAGGCAGACTACTTTCATCAACGTCATTTTATTCTGTTTTTGTTATGTTATTCTCTCCGAGGTTAAACCCAACCACACACTGTGAGGATGTACACAATGTTCTGCTGAGTGTTGTTAGGCCCTCCAGTGCTCTCCTAATAAGCTGCATTATGAGAGCTTCTGATGACAGTAGATATAGATAGTTACATACGTGAAGTGTTTTGTTGTGTGATAATAGCTCTAGTGTCTGAGGAATAACTTATTATGCAAGACGTTATTGCCCCCAAATTATTTTCTATTTTTTTCATCTCTAAGGCCTTTTCTTTCTACCACAATATATACAGATATATCTAACTACCACCCAAGGGATTGTCCATAGTAATTCCTTGTAGAAAGACCATCCCCAAAGATAGCTTTGGTCCTTTTATAATGACTGGATTTGGGATTCAACAACAGTTGGTTAAATAAACATGTTTATCTGGATTCTACTTTAAGAGCCAGCAGAGGGAATGTATGGTCACTTTGTGTTCAGAATGGGTCTTCTAATTAATCTGTGATCTCAGTGCCTATTGCAGCTACATCAACAAACAACTTATTTGTACAGATAAACAAACAGAAGTATCTTAGGTCTTTTTTTCCTTTTAAAGACATCTGAACCAATACTTGATTTCTGGTGCCACGGAATCTATCAGAGTCTACAAGATTTTTCACTCAAACAAGCTTGTTTAGATTAAAATGTACTAATATTAACTAAAGGCCCTAATATTAACTAAAGGCCTGACAGAAAAATGGGTCCTTTATCAGCACATTAGCACAGGTTGAAATTTTTTTTTAAGGTCTATGCACTTATGTGTTGTCCAGCAGGAAAGAAAAGTATAAATAAAACATGCTACTTGTGAAAATAACCTTAGAAGTAAACATTACAGAAAATATAAAACCCAGATCAGGAACACAATTAGAACTACCGAGCTGAAAAGAAAAAAAACCACTAATTAAATCGGCAGTCAATATTTACAGAGAAAAGTAGAAGATACTTTATTCAGGAAGAACTCAAGTTCTGCTAAAAAAGGTAGAAATATTAGGGAATAGGAAAGAATAAGTGATTATGTAGTGCAGCTTACCTATCACAGTACAGAAAACCTGAAAAAAGGATACAGTTAAGAGGATATACATTTAGGAGGTATTACTCTGCTGCAGAACCCCTCGAAAATCTCAGTGAACTTACCACGTGCACCTACTCCACGTGAAATTCAGTACAACTCCATAAGCAGAACCTTGACACCTACTAGGGGAATCTTTTTCAGCAATGTTTATGCTTGCTAATAACCAGGCCCGGTTTCACAAACCAGCCCCGACACTGACATCTACCTGCGGCCAGCTGAACTGTGTGGAGGTGGCCACAGAGCTTCTGCTACCAGGAGTACCATGCAGTCTGGCCAGGGACCAGTGCTGCAAGACAGTTCAAGGGCATCGCCCGTAGCCCTCCAGATGAAATTCAGCACAATTCCAACAAAGCTTTGAAATCATCATTATCCTATGAAAACTTTGGAAAGAAACTGAACTTCTAGGCTTTCAAGCTAATCTTCCAGTCTGGGACATTTGTCCTTTAGTCCAGTTACTGAATTAACAGCCAATACAGTCACATGTGAAGCTACAGAGACTTGAGATAAAGCTACAGTAAAATGGAATTGACTGGTATTTTAAATGACAGAGAATTTTGATTCAAAAGTCTATGCTTGTGACATCCATCAAATTGCTCTAAGTGAATATCAATAATATTTTTCATTTGATTTTTTTGTGGTCTTTATTCTTCCAGAACTTCAAAATTACCCCCAAAGAAATGAACACTAACTCGAATCTGCAGAAAAAGAAACCGAGCGCTGTTGATTTTGCTGAGTATATTCACTTCGTTCTCTTGGTATACACGATGCGCAATGACGCGAGCAAATACTTATTTTTTTCTCCTTGTCATTACTCAGGGGCAAACCCAAATCCAAGTTCGTTCTATCCATTGCTTCTCATGGCACAGCCTGTGAACCTGCACAGGAAGCCAAAGGAAAATTGAAACTCTCTGAAGATATCATCCAAAACGGAAATTATCCCCTGAGGAATTAGCCTCCCTAACTCAGGATGCTACAGAAACAAATGCTAAGAACAATGAATCCCATTGTATAATGAATTCTTCATGCCACAATACCCAAGAAGGTTCTGCCTTTCTAAGGACACATAAAAAAAAAAATCAGATGTTTATTTAATAAAATTGTATAAAAGTCCAGATTATTATCTAAGAGTTGAAAAACATTTCACAACTGAGCCACTTTATAGATAGATGTGTCTAAGGAGAAATTAATACTAATGCTGAGGTGAAGTATACGAAGATTATAAGTACCATTTTTTTTGTCATTTACATCTTAAAATTACCCTAAAACTGCTGGGGGCAATATGCAAAGACAAAATTCTACTAAATTAAAAGTATATTTTGATGAGAATTTTCTCGGATACACATATCACATGTTTTTCTAATGGTGGTTACAAACAGCAAATTCTACCTATGTCAGTCATATACTTAAGAACCTCCTGGATGTGATTATAAGAAATACACTAAGCAAAATGTTGAGATGAGTAATAAAAGAGATATTAGAGAGCATCTCAAAAGGTAAGTACATTGCTGGGTTAAGATGTTACATCAAATAGCCCCAGGCCAAAAATAAGAAAAAGCAAAAACAACTCTGTAGAGATCAGAAATGGCTTTAAGTGTATTAATGATTTGATTGAAGTACACTGGCTGAGAGCTAAGTACACCATCAAGTAGGGAAAAAAATCAGTCTGCTTCCCGCAAATAACAAAACCATAGGGTGAATTTTAACAGGAGACAAGAATTGTAGATTTTAGCCCTCAGCTCTATGAGAGATCACACTTCACTTCAGGGTTATGGTTTCAAGGAATAAAAATAATGAATAAAGTAAAAAGAACAGCACTTTTTTTTAGGGCTTGCGATTATATTTTATGAGACCTGGGAGAGGAAGACCATCATCAATATTCCCTCCACAAAAAAAAAAAACACAAAAGCTACATATAAAACGTGAGCTCAGATGACTACACTTACCGATGAAGGACATGTGTTTAAAAAGAAGGCTATGTATGGTTAGAGGTGCGGAGATAGGTGTGCAGCTGAGGAAAAATCTGGCCGGCAACAGTCTTGGGGACACCAGATTTATCCCAAGGTCAGGAACAGAGATAGATAAAGAGAAGACCAAACAGCCAGAGCTTGCCTGGTGTTTGTTTCTACCATTTATTAAATGACATTTGGAGTGCAAGAGTGGATTATTCTAAATATTTTAATATTGTTACCATTCATGACTTATCAGTGGCTTAATGATTAATGAGCATTTATTGTATTTCCCCCACAAATCGTAAGCAAAAAATGGAAGCCGGTGGGAAGATAAGTATCACATATAAAAAAAAAAAGAGTGACTGTGGCCAACTTCAGTGAAGCTCACTGCTCTCACATGAAAGACGTAACAGTGAACAGACTGCAGTTTGATATTGTTTATTTCTATGGAGAAACAAGGACTTTACGTTATTGGAAGGGTATTATCTATAGCACGTTAAGGTTTTTTAATTGCTTTCTCCCGTTAGTATAGAAGTGACAATCAACACATAACAAAGGAAAATACAAAACAAAGAAAAATGTTAGTTTCCATTTTAATATAGAAACAAATCTAAAGAAGTTGCTGCATAAATAAATATGGTAGGACAGTGTGCTGTGAATCTAAATTTGTGCTTTGGAATGATAATAAATAGTAATTAATGATGAAAAATCTTTGGAGTAATGATGGAATACACTGATTTCTAATGGATTTAGACTTTTGGATATTTTAGACAGTGGAAGCTTAGGAAAGAGATGCCTGTTTACATCTAAATAGAATGAGATGCCACTGCTGAAGTTAATAATGCAAACTTGAAAAATAGCCCCAGGTTCAAAAGACCAATTATAAAATTCTTTTGTGAACAAATCTATATTCACATTTTGCATGAATAATTGACATTACTAGCATTTCTCCACTAATGTTCAATTTATAAAAAGAGAAATATACTTTCAACTGAAATTTAAATAAAAGTTCAGCTTCTATGGATAGTAACATCTGCAAACAAATGCTAATAATGACAAAGACAGGAATACTCCACAGGAGTAATTTTTATCTATCTACATTAAGCAAATAAAAATTTAAGTGGGAGAAGTTATTTAACTATTTTGAGCAATAAAATATAATGGACAGATATCAATAAGGTAAACATGACCACGTCTTCTAAGGAACAATATGGTCATTGTAACAATATTTTTAATTTATGGAAATCATCCATACTGAAATATTTCTCTTCTTAAAGAAGACATTTTCTATATTTATGTGAGGTAGATACGATAGGCATTTTGTTCTTCTTATTCTGTGCAAACAAAACAACCCCTTTGTACTTTGCTTACCTGGTCATTTTAAAGTCTTTTTCTCATCAACAGAAACAAAGGTATTTGTAATATTTCCATATTTCATTCACACTCTATATCTCCAGAAGTATTACATATTTGCATATTTTTTGTACTCATGGTTAAGGTCAACTTGCTTTTTGTTCACTGGCAAAGCAAACCTAACCATATGTACAAAGAACAATACATCTGTCTTACGCACAAAAAGTGTCCAAACCATCTACTTTCAATAATAATAAAATAATTTAAAAGATTTAAATGAGTTCATCCTTTTATGAAGGACTTTAAGCATTACAAAAGGAAATGTGGTAGCCACCCCTGGATCAGACGTCCTGAGTTTGAACTGAGAGGAGAGTGACAGTGTACGTAGACAGCGTCTCCTCCTTTTTAACCCAAGGCCTGGCAGAGGTAAGCTATGGATGGAATCCAGCTGGCTCAAACGTCTCACTAAATGAAAGGGATGCTATTTCTGGGAGATAACTTGAATAGGAACAAGTAATACAACCTCAACCTTAGCAGAAAGTATAATACACTTTCAAACCAATGAAATCTGAAAAACTCTCTGAAATACTTCTATGCAGACAAAGACTGAATGACGATCACAGCGCAGCGCTGCTCTGAGGAAAAACTCAAATCAGAGCCTTTGTGCCAGTCAATTCTAGGGATTTATTCTAAAAAAAAAAAAAAAAATCATGGATCTGCGTAAGATTTAGGTACAAATCTTTAAAGAGTAAAAACCTGAAAATGGCTTAAATGTCCAAAAACAAAGAATTGATTACTGTGCACCAATCTAACTGGGGCCATACAAGTACTGAAAGAAGACGGCAGAACGGTAGCTTCCAAACTAGGTGTTTTCAAACTCTGTAGTATTTAGCCAATATTCAACACCTGATTTTTGGATTTAATATACTTTAACTACTTGAAAAACTGTAAAACAAAACAACAACAACAATATTCACATGGGCATGTATTATAAGTAGAATTTTAACATACTGAAGACCTCCAAGGTATTACCTCACCTAACAGCATCCTGAGATTCCAAGTGAGGTAAAACCAGTGCCCAAGCTAAAAGACTAACCGGAAATGACAGTGATAATGGAACTAATATTTATCAGGCAAATACCAGGCAGCAGACTCTGTGCTAAGGAATCAAAATGTGTTTCTCATCTAATACTCAATGCTCCTAAGGGTTGGAGCACTAATTATCCGTATTTTACCAATGAGTTAGTGGCAGCTTAGAAAGGTTAAATAATTTGGCGAAGGTCATGTACATAGTTAATGGATGGCTGAGTCTGGATTTGTCTTGCATCTGAGTTCCTAACAATACCTTACTGCTGCATCCTTATAACAAAAGAAATACTAAATTTCAAAGCTAAAGGTAATTCAATGGCAATCATTATCACTGACTCTTGCCCACCTGAAAACTGTCTGCTTGTCCAAAGAGCCTGATTACACTATTTGCTAGTATTATAACAAGTACATATTACAGATTTTAACTACGAAATCTCCTTTGTGGTGTTGGTGTTGTTGTTAGGTGCTGCTGAGTTGATTCTGACTCCTAGTGATCCCATGTGACAGGGAAGAGCTGCCCTGTAGGGTTTTCTAGGCTGTAATCTCTATGGGAGCAGATGGCCAGATCTTTCTCCAGGAGAGCTGCTGGGCAGGGGTTTGAACCGCCAAGCTTTTGGTTAGCAGCTGAGTGCTTAACTGCTGCACCGCCAGGACTCATCTGTGGTGATTAACACTTTTATCTATTTTATAGTGGGGCTCTGTATATGCTCCTGTCTGAAATAATAACTTAAGACCAAAGTTACAGAATAATGATTAATGAAATGGAGAAGTGTTTATAATTTTTTGTTGTTGTTTGTTGTTGGTTGCCATGGAGTCGATTCTGACTCATGGCGAGCCCGTGTGTGCAGAGTAGAACTACACCGTAGGGTTTTCAAGGCTGTGAACTTTCAGAAGCACATTGCCAGGACTGTCTTCTGAGATGCCTCTGGGTGGGTTCAAAGGGCCAACCTTTCAGTCGATAATTAAGTGCTTAACCGTTTGTGCTACCCTGGGCCCTTCTGCAATTTTTTAAGTGTGAAAAATAAAATATATACCGAAAAAAACAAAAACTCCCTGCTGAGAAACAACAACCTTACATATAGAGTGCAGACTGACGGGATATAATCCTAAGAGCTAAGAGTGATGATTACGGGAACTTTGTATGATTTCCTAATTGCTTTGCTGTGTTTTACAGGAAAGGCAACTACAATATGATCTCTTTAATAAGGAAAAATAAACCATTCAATAATATTTGTTTTTTAAAGAACTCATATTAGCAGCACTTTGGCATTTCTGAGCCTACCTCTAATTGGACCACAGTTTTACCAAATTTAAAAGAAACACCAATCTAGTGTTAAGCAAAGACAGAACTCATAAAGTGTTGAATGAATGAATAATTAATGAATGAAATATATCTGTAATATCTCTGTACTATTAGATGACCTTTAACATAAAACTTAATGGAACAATGTGGCTAATAATTGAGATTATGGCAATATATTTGCTGAATGCACAGGCTACATGCACAGGAATACCAAGCTCTATTTTTAAAGCAGGTTGCAGGTTTCAGGTGTATCTGCCAATATGTAACAAAAGAGGACTGCCTTAGAGAAACATCTTGGATATTGACATCATTCTAGAAGGCCCCTCCAGCTGCCATCTTCAGCTCCAGGGAAAAGAAGATTCTCACAGCCCAATTCAGGCTTCACAGTCAAGCAGATTAACCATCCCAGAGCAGAAACCAGCTCACCGTCTGCAATGCTGAGGTGTCCCACAGACAGCCAGAGGAGGTCCTTGTCCCTTTCACCTGCTCCAGGTGCAGCTAAATTGGGCTAAGCCTACCCCCCACCCTGTCTCTGCACATTCTTTGTCATACAGTCAAGCAGGATTACTTACCATGCCCTAAATTCCCTAACTGTATCCTGGACTCTGCCACACCCTGGCGTGAACAGACAGGATCTTGTTTCGCATCATCACCCCCTCATCCTCTCAGAATACACATGCTGTCTTTGAAATTCTACCATCCTTTGAGCTGCAGCTGAAATGCTACCTCCTTGGCCCAATGAGGACTTCCTGCTGGCTGAAAGGGGTCCTTCTCCATGTTCTCCCCTGGTTTTTTCATGCACTTATTCAAACGGTGGAAACCCTGGTAGAGTAGTGGTTAAGTGCTACGGCTGCTAACCAAAAGGTTGGCAGTTTGAATACACCAGGCGCTCCTTGGAAACTATGTGGCAGTTCTACTGCGTCCTAAAGGGTTGCTATAAGTTGGAGTTGACTCAACAGTAACGGGTTTGGGTTTTTTTTGTTTATTCAAACCTGTACTAAAATTACTTATGAGTGGTATACCATGCTTACTATGCTGTGATATCTTGAGAGACAGGAAACATTTCTTCTGTCTCTTCATGGCCTAGACCTGGGCTTTACTCACAGTGGATGAAATGCCACAGGTGCGGACTTAATTAATTAATTAGGATGGTTCTTTACTTTGAACACGGGAAGAGACTCACTTGACATTTAAGTGTCCCAAAGAATTACAAGACCTAAATGTTAAGGTTATAAAGAGTAAAGAACTTTTGTTTTTAAAAACAGCTCACTAAAATAAACGCCCAACCTAATGTGAGGATGCTTAAATTGTG